>NC_066587.1:5787069-6007069 GCF_905475345.1 Vespula vulgaris | reverse complement strand
ATCGAACCTTTCGAACGTAGGAAACATCAACGACGATCGGTGACGATAC
Source organism: Vespula vulgaris (assembly GCF_905475345.1). Taxonomy (NCBI): domain Eukaryota; kingdom Metazoa; phylum Arthropoda; class Insecta; order Hymenoptera; family Vespidae; genus Vespula; species Vespula vulgaris. The sequence goes on along the minus strand of NC_066587.1, from coordinate 6,007,020 downwards.
GAGGAATAAAGAGGGTTAAATCGTGCAATGTGTCAGACTAGTATAGAGGGCGAACAACAAATACGTCTCCAATCCAGAACCCGCATGCTCGATCGGAAGATTACCACACCTACTGTTGGTGCATGCGCGATCACGAGCCTTTTACCTGTCATCCGTGAGTAATAATCTTGTAAAGGTACGCTGCACCGCGTGTGGATTATATAGAAGGCTGCTGAAGGGGGTAGGGTGGGGTGTAGTCCAGGAGAAGAACGAGGAGAAGGAGAAAGAAGATAAAGAAGAAGAAGGAGGAGGAGGAGGAGGAGGAGAAGGAGAAGAAGGAGAAGAAGAAGAAGAAGAAGAAAGGATCAACAACCTGCGGGCACTCCTCTCTCCTGGCTTGGAAGGTAGAATTCTCCTCTGGCGAAAGCAATGAACTATGCTGACAACGGCAGATCTATCCGCGCCTTTACTCCGTACCTTTCCTATGGCATACACCGCACATACCTATAGACTAGGTATTTCTACCAACCTTCCATACCTAACGGTCGCACAAGAAACTTCAGCCATTATTGCGGTGATTGCCGGTGGTACCTGTTAACGCGTATCCACGCAGATATCCATAGCTACTGCCACCACGATCGGCATCGTGGATAGACAAGGTTAATGCCACTCAAAGAGAGAGAGAGAGAGAGAGAGAGAGAGAGAGAGAGAGAGAGAGAGAGGATCGAAAAGATCCAAGCTACGTAATATCCTAGTTTATCGACCACACCCAATCAAAGAAATCGAGATCGGGCGTGATTTTTATATTCTTAAGAAACGAACGTTTCATACGTACGTGAGTATTTCGAAAGAATTGAATCTAAAGGAAAGATCGTTCGTACTTTGTTGTACTCACTTATATTGGAGAATGGTATTAACGAAGAAGGAAATGTTCTAATCCAAATTTATTTGATATTTTAAGACAGTTATAAACGTTGGGAGAATAAAAATTATAATGAAGCAAAATGATTCTCTTTTCTTTAACATCGAATCGCCATTTGTTATCTATCCTCTTATTGGAGATAGAATTCCTCAGGTTCTTTGTAAAGGTTTTATGGATAAAGTTGCTTATGATAAAATAAGTAAAATATTTTATTAGATGGTAAGTTATAATCTATCGGCTATGTTGGATATAAGGAAAGAAAGAATCAACGAAGAAAGAAGGTTGAGTACCCCTGAACACGAAGGGTGCATAGCCCGGCACGGTATTACGCGCATCCTATCCGTATGGGTCTCCTGTATACGCAGAGACTCGTCTCCGATATCCACCGACAAAACCTGCACAGCTGTTTCCTATCTTTCTCTCTCGTTCTCTGTAATGGTTGTTACTCTACGTCCCTTCAACGAGACGAGCCTATTCCCCTTCCATTTCATCTAACACACCCCACTATCAAAACCCCCAAACAGGAAGAGCCCGAGAGCGAAGGACTTGAACTTTCTAAACAGCTTCCGTGTCTCGTTCAACTCTTCCATCGAAGAAAATATTCCCGATATTTTTCTACCAGACTAAATCTTCCATTACCCTACTTTTATAATCACGATAATCTTCGATTCATTTACGATTTATACCTTCACCGTCCATCTATCTTCGATATTTCATTCTAAATAAATCATATTAATCTGTTATTAACTTCTCACCAATATTTCACGCTTATAGCTTTATAACTTTAAATCGAATATTTAACTATAGCGGCGTCGAATCAATACAGTCACTCGATCTATGCTAAAAACGAAATTTCTTTCTTCTTTCTTTTTTGCTTGCTTGCTTTCTTTCTTTTTTCCTTCTCTTTTTCCTTTCTTTTTTCTCTTTTTCATAACAAGATTAAGAGTTTACCGTAACACGCTTGAAATGAGACGTCGAGAGCAATCCTGACGGAAAAGATTAATGATCAATCAACTAGAAAGGATGTATAAGAATAAAGTATACAAGCATACTTTGTAAAATTATCAAAAATTCAAACGACCGGGATAAAGAGAAAAACGAATGAGATAGAGAAGATGGTCCAACGTTTTACGAACGGTTTTAAATCTTTCTAACTCTCCACGTTCGTCGAAAGGCATCCCCCTTTGCTTCGAGTCACAACCCTCGGTGCCGTCCTCGCGCAGCTGTGCCTTTAGAAACTGCGAAAATATCTCATCAGCATGTAAGCAACATCGAAAAAGTAAAAGGAACAATCTCTGATTATGTTAAATTCAAGCATCATTCGATAACGACACTATCATATAGATCCAAACAAATCCACTTTCTTATCCAATGGAAAAATTCCAAGAACGTATTGTCTATCGAAATAAGAAAAAACATCTTCGAGAAATATCATTTTCATATTAGATAACGAAAACTATCACGATTCAAGATACATTCAAGGGAAATTATGGGAAACATATCGTCGGACACATCGAAAGATTGTTTTTTCAACGCTTCGAGTGACGCAAATCGATCAAAATCAAAATATTCATGTTTTCTTCCCGATGAAAAAAGATTCAACGAGAGCGTAACGAGGAAGAGGCAAGAAAAGCTATCAGGCCTTCTTCGTTGGAAGGGAGACGCGTGGCTCGCGCGTTGCTCAAAATAAACTCGCTTATATCTCTTTCGACGAGCGATAAAGCATCGGCGGTATGCATAAATTCTAACGATAAGACCGGATATTTTGAAAGAGCGCTGTCCATCGTTCGTAGAAAGAACGTTGTCGACCAATAAACGCGTCTCGTTCTTGGAGTATGGTTCGTGCGAGAAAAAGGAAAGAATGAAAAAAATGAAGAAAGGAAAAATAAAATAAAATGTTTCTCCTTCGTTCTACGTTTCTTTCTCTTTCTCTCCCACTCCTCTCTCCTTTTAATCTTATTCAGAGTCAAACGCGATAATTTGTCCGGCCATGAGTGCTTATAAGCGAGCAATTATTGTCCAGCATGTTTCTTAAGCGTAATTTTCAAATCCTGCTCTTTACGTTCACAAACGAGAAAGAGAGAGAAATAGAGAGAGAAAGATAACTATGGTATTCGAAGGAAGCCCTTTTCAAGAGAGTTTTTGAATAGGAAGAAGAATACTAGTTTCGCGTTACGCGCGTACGGCACTGGCCATTGGGAGGCGCAAGCTCTTTGCTTACCATAGGATACCATGTACCTGCCAACGTGTAATTCTCTTAATAGTGCTCCCTCTCCCCTCTCCCTCCCTCTCTTATTCTCTCTCTTTCCATCTCTCTCTGTCCCTACCCCTGTACGTTCGTCTAACCATTCTCGAGCGCTCTCTGTAAGAGCTAATTACCTGTTACACACTTCGCAGAGTAGAAAATGTCAGTTTCGAATCTCTATTTACGTAGGTACGTGGATCTAGCGAGAAAACCACACCTAGTAATATTTCCTTTCTTTTTCTTCTTTATCTTTACTCTCTTTTCTCTTTCTTCTCATTTCTTTAAAGTACCATACAAACGTTTCAATCAGAACGCTAACTTTTCGAATTTGAGATGTACTTGGATGTCATGGAACGAGTAGGATCGACGGGGGACAAATTTCAAAAGGTTTTTAAAGGGACGAGGATGAGAAATGAAATACAAAAAAAAACAATAAAATAACAAAAAAAAGGAACAAAAAAAAGAACAAACGATAAGTAAAGCGATTTTTTATCACGATCGGAACGATCTTCCCACTCTCCCCATCCATCCATCAGCCACTCTCTCTTTCTTTCGGAAAATGGGTCAACGGGAGCCCCGAGTTGAGCATCGCCGAGGACAAACCATGTTTGTGGTGCGATTAGTATCCCGAAAGAGACTCGCGTACTATTCCTCTCGCGCACGTCGACCGTGCGTCAGCCACTGCCTCCGCCACTGCCTCCGCTACTGCCTCCACCACCCCCTCTGATCCCGGCGAAGAGGGTCCAGAGAGACAGAGACAGAGACAGAGACAGAGTCGGAGTGCGACAAGCAACCGGCGACCTTGCCGACCAGTTGTCTTCGCTCCGATCGACTAATTAATGCCGTAATGTCGTTCGTACGCCGTGAATCCGACGTCACCGCGACGATCCCGACGATCAACTTTTCTATCTCTTTTTTATTTTCCTCCTAACGTCCAAGATATGCGTGTTTTACATGAAAAATTACTTTTGCAGTTTGTTAACCCCTTTTCGATTATCTATCGCTTAAGTAGATTTTGTTTTTATACAGAGAAATCATTTTTTGAAATGTTATATATATATATATGTATATTTATATAATGATTATTTGCAAATATAATAAACCTTGTTAATTAGTCGTTAATTAGGTTGGCAGAGAATTCGATGATTAAAACGCTTGAATGTTTCTAAAACCTCTTTCAAAGATTTTCTTTAAACTGTTTCCACTCAAATTAGTAATTCCAATGAAACTGTTACGTTAATTACATTAATTACGAGCGTCAGTCCATTCGCGATCTTCGACGTGGCACAGTTGAATAGTCGAAAGCGCGTGCCTCTTGCGGTCGCGAACTTTACAATGAGGAAATCCGATCGAAATCTTTCCTCTAATACGGGGTCTTTAAAAGAAGCAATGGTTCAGCTTTCCAGAAGCCTTCCTGCCCTCCAGTCACAAGAGCTTCGTTTCATTGGATATCCGTCTAATCGCGAATCCAAGTAATTCTATACTAACGGTCGACTTATACCAATTTCTTTTTATGTTGAATTATATTCGACGATATATTCGCGATCAGAATCAGGTACGTTTTAATCGCATTCCTCGAGATTAGACTAAGCTAATCGATATTAATGGATATTTTTTGTTCTTCCACTTGGAAGCTAAAAAGATCATTCTTTGTTTCAATCAAACCTTCTAAATCCAAATATAAATCTCAATAAAATCGTTAGGTAAACCGAATTTTTTCCCGATCATTTACGCGGACAAATCTGCTAGACGTTAAAAAAAAAAAAAGAAAAAATATATAACTGGATAATAGTTGAAACGATTTAAGAGACGATTTAGTGAGACGAAAAAAAATAAGTATTTGCTTAAAGCAATGGATTGCGTCGTTCGTTCTCACTTTGAGACAACAAAATGGCATTAACGAAGAGCACTGTAATAGGTACGCCTTGATAATGGAGATTTCGAACTCGCCTCTCGTCGTCTGTAAATAATTGAATTTCGTAAACTATAGAGCTGGGTTCTTCGCTCACGAGGGCATGCTGCTTCGTGTCGATCGATACGTCTCTTTTCTTGTCGAGACTCGACAAGCCGATCGGTGCGACGCCAAGCACCGACATCGGCTTTGCCAGCGTGAACGGAAGCATTCAATCATCGTCGCGGATGCGCGCGAAAACGTTATGCGAGTAACGAAAAGTACGCGTAATCTCTATCTCCCTCTCTCTCTTTATCTCTATTTCTATCTTTGTCTTTATCTCTATCTATTTATCTATCTTCTTCTTACCATCCTCATTACTCTTATCCTCGCTAATTTTTGGTAAAGTGAACATTTCTACTACCGCGATAATGACAACGACTTAATTCATTTGATATAAATACGTATCTATGTAGATAATTGTAAATAATCAGAAAAGAAACTTAAATAAAATGTTTTGTATATTCCTACGAAACTTCTCGTTTTTTTTTTTTTTTTAGTAATTTCATTATACATCAGAGAGTACATAGGTACTCGTATCAACATTATAAAAAACATGAAACTATATAGAAAATAATTTTCTTGCGACCTATGCAACTTTCATAATCATAGACCAAGAAGCAAATGGAAAGGAAAGATATAAATTTTGCAAAAGAAAAAGTCAAGGAAGTATTTAAAAGCATCATGCATTTTCCATCGGTATACAATTATTAATAAAAAGAAAGATAAAACAATCTTAGAGAATTTAACGACAGATCGTGGTCGACCTTTCAAGCTCGTTTTCGGTGCACCCATAGACATTGCTCTCTAAAAGCCGTAAAATGACCTCTCAAAGAACGTTCTCTCTCTCTCTCTCTCTCTCTCTTTCTTTTCACTCTCTGCGAAAAACGAATCATTATCCGCGACTCGCTCGTTACATATTTTACGACGTAATAAATAAGCGACGACGACAACAACGACGATTTTACAATGTTAAGAAATTCTTTTTGAAAAAGATACGTTGTATTGTTATACAGATTCTACATAAAGATATTTACAATTCAAAAATCTAACTGAATTTCGCAATTAGGGAAGATCGAAGAATAATAATAATAATAAAAAAAAAAAAAGAAAACGTTCATTGTTAAATAAGAAATAATAATTTTCTTAGAAATGTTCAATGTACAAGTATTATTTGTAACAAACGCGAGCACGTACACTCGGTACACTCCATTTGATATTCGATAGAAATCGAATAGTGATTTCATGGGTTTGGCCTCTCCCTCATTCGATAACTAAGTAAGTGTTCATCGGCGATGCGTGCACTATCTCTACTCGCAAGTATGACCCGAGAGAGCCGTGGCTCGAGGCGTTTGCATGGTTAGCCCGGAGTACGGTATAGATATAGAAAACATTCTCGTTCCACATTGCTACTCGCCTCTCCTCGGACGGTACTCCGACATCCACGAGAGAGAAAAAGAGAGAGAGACACACAGAGAAGGAGAGAGAGAGAGAGAGAGAGAGAGAGAGCAGAAAGGAATGCGAGGAAAGAGGAAAAAAGAGAGAGAGTCTCGTGCGCGTAAAGGACGATTATGGGGACGTAAAAAAATAGGCATGGACGAAGTGGATGGACGAGAAAGAAGGAATGCTCCTGAAGACGCTACTACGGTGAAAAGAAGAAGGAAAGATATATCGGCAGACACCTAATTTCAGTCCACTTCAAGGCTACCTCTGTCTTCATTGACCGCTACCTTGAATTAGTCGTCTCGACGACCCGGACCTCGAACGCCCTTTTTCTTTCAAAGAAAAGAATAGAAAGAGAAGTAGAGATATGTAATTGTCAGGAAAGGGAACGAAATAAAAAAGAATATTATAGAAAGAAAAAAAGAAGAAGAAGGAGAAGGAGAAGGAGAGAAGAAAAATGGATAAAGAATATCACGGTTTACAATTCCTGACAGCGAGTTTACCGTTGAGTTAACGTTGAACAGACGAGCTAGAAAGATAAAACAGTCCTTTGGAAAGAAAAATTAAAAGAAACAAAAAAGAAAAAAGGGAAAAGAAAAACGAGAAAGATGAAAAAATAAAATGCGAAGCAACTTTAATGGTGAAAATAATATGATGTTCGCAACGCCCTGTAGTTTATTTACTATATATTTGAAAATAAAAACGACGCCTCGCATCGACGCTCGAGATTTCTGTACGGCACATTAAATGTGGAACAAAAGAAATAGAACGAAAGAAGTCGAGCTCCTTACGTCGTATTACTTATGTATGTATGAGAAAGCACAGAGAGAACTCGGACGAAACGATGTTACACTCGCGATAACACGTGACTCGAAACTGACCCCGCTAGCGTTCATGAACTACCAGAGAAATTGACGCCTCTGTTCTGTATCTTTCGTATATAAACGACGTATATAAACACTTTCACCATGGTAGGAGGAATATTTCGTAAATCACAGTGAAAAGACAAAGTGAGGGGTCCGTTATGAATTTAAATCATTTTAAGCAATGCACGGTACATACATACATACATACATACATAGATATATACCGTTTCGTTTACCTGTTACCCCATCACATTGAAAATTATTGCCAAATTCAAAGATACAGAGAAATATTAACGGATCATCGTGATATTTAGATCTTTTTAGAAAGAATTCGGATTAAAAAAATTGGTTGAGGCGGGGAATCGATTAGTTCGCTTCATTATAGTTTCCGACGAGCAACTATCCACGGCATATCAACGCGAGGACTTGCATTACGCAATTCGCAGGTTACTCGGTTACTTTCTACCCGAGGAGCAACTGCCCTGCTCTCTCCTTTGATTCCTCTGGAAGCAAGGTTAAAGCCGAAGTACCTTCGCTTTACCGTAAAACCGAGTTCGCGAACACAGCATCTGTTTATTTCGAAGTACGTTCAATACTCGTCGAGAGTCTCCGACTACAGATACATTCGACGTATCGTCGTTCCTTTTAAGATCATTTACGAAATCGAATTTCGATGGAAGTTATTTCATTTCGGACGTGATAGAGATGATTTATTTACATATGAAATTATACCGAATTTAATTATTGCATTAAAAAAATAATAATTAAATATCTTGTTAAATATGAACCTGTTTGATGTCGACCTATTAAAAAGAACATTGCGAATCGACAGGTCTCGAGAAATTCTGAGACTCAAAGGTACCAGATATAGTGGTTCTCTTTGAGTCGACGGATTTGAGAGAGGTATCGTTGGCGACCGACAGGAAGTGTAAGTACAGGTAGCTTATAGGTTTTGGTGCAAGGAATAGGTTTGGCCACGTACTGGAATATAGCCAGTGTGGTAAGACGAGAGGAAGAGAGAGGTGGATGACTGCGAGTGAATGAGAAAGGGGAGAGAAAGAGAGAAAGAGAGAGAGAGAGAGACATAGAGAGAGAAAGAAAAAGATAGAGAGAGGGAGCCCACCGGTGTGTACCGCCTCTCGTGTCTGCACTGTCGTCCTGCAATAACCGTTCGCTCTTTGTCCGCTCAGCTGCCTCCTGCTCTTCGATGGTTCTCAACCAGTTTTGTCGACTCGACAACACGAAATCATCGGAATGATATGACTCGTTTCTAAGACTCCTTTATCACTCTCGAATTTATCAGGATTAACACATCAAATCCTTTCGCCGATGAAACTTGGTTGCATTTCGTTACAAAATGTTCCAACAATTTCTTCCAATTTATTTCATAATATTTATATTATGGCAATTATCGCTAATAATAAAAATTAAGTATAATACAGAAAACATGTCAAAAGATTCATCAGTAGATATTAAACGTATAATATATCAATTTATATCGTATAAAAATTCCATTTGACGTTTTTAATATATTTCTTTTAAATATCCAAAGAGGAATAAATTTGGAAGAAATGGTACGTGAGAGGCTCATTAAAATTTTTATTTACCGCCGCATTTATCGTCGCTCAACTTCGTTATCGTTTGCACGGTCAACGATCTTGAAAACTTTACATAGATATCGTCTGGCCGATCGCAGAACGCGAGGAATCGCATTATTATCCCTCGTCGTCTTAATTCACATTAATGAGCGTTTCTCTCTTTCTCTCTCTCTCTCTCTCTCTTCTCTCCTCTCTTTCCCTCTCTCTATCCTCCTTTCCGTGGCAACGTAAAAAAATATACGATACTTCTCATAACTACGAATTTTCACAATTATAAAATATATTATGCTTAGCAACCAGGGCGAGACCTTGAAGCATCCAGACGCGATAACGATTACGATAAACGATAGTGAAACGGGCACGAAATATATATATATATATATATATATATATATATATATATATATATAATATGTGTATGTGTAATTTACGATTGTGCGATTATATATATATATATGTATGTATGTATGTATGTATGTACGTACTTCTAGTAAAATTTAGGCAACATTCTCATTCTTAATCTTTGACGAAATATTTAATGTACCTATCGTTCGTTTATTTTAAACTAATTCACGAGATATCGATGAAAGCATCGCTGTTATTCCGTCGAAATGATAACAACTTATCATTATTGATGTAATGAAATACGATGAAATTCTATCTATATAGTCGACGAATTTTCGATGATAATCTAACGTTTAAATTGTCGACTACAAAATAACGTTTTAATAAAAGAAAAAAAAAAAGAAAAAGAAAAGAAACAAAAGAAAAAAAATGTAATACTTTACAACTTGACGTTATCTATATATTAATTCTAATAGACCTTCGAATTCTATTAATTAAATTTGTAATTGAGACAGTAGAAACTTCGATTGTAAAATTTTCTGAAGTAGTAACGATGACTCGATGTAAACGGTAAGAGAAAAAAAAAGGATAGAGAGAGGTGTGAGATGGTCAGTATCGAGCGACCCATTCCAACGTTCTATCCCTTTGCCCCTCTCTACTTCACCTCCTCCTCATTTCTTGGCCTTCATCCTGCTCGAATTCAAGGCCTTTACGCTACTTTTCGACCACCACCCCCAGCCGTCATCGGCCTCCTTCCATCGCCAATGTTTCTCGTCACAAGGTAATCTCGGTAATTACGATAAGCTACACTAATCCATTAAATTGGACTAGCAACAAAACTCGATAGTGATCATCACGTATGTCCAAGGTTTTTTCTTTTAATATATTACCAACATGGTATAATATTTTATGATACTCGTACAAAAATGTTTTAATTACTTAAGTGAAATCTTGATAAGTCTCTATTAATTAATGCAAATAATTCAATTGTGTCCTTGTTAAAACTCATAAAAAAATGTTTTTAACACGTACCTCTTAATTATCTAAATTTATATTGTATCGATTTTGAAAGTATAATGCGAAATAACGGCGAGAGAGAGAGAGAGAGAGAGAGAGAGAGAGAGAGAGAGAGAGAGAGAGAGAGAGACTGAATTAAGTAAGTCGTTCGAGAAACAACACCGATATCGATAACAACGAAGAAATAAGAACGTTCCTTAGGAAATGGCACTCTGTGTTGTCGTCGTGAGTAAGTCTCGACGACGCTAATTGTTTGCGAATGACGCGTACGGACCGAAAATAGCAGGCACCAAAATATTTTGGTCGCGAACGAATCGGTAAACAGCACTCGAAATTGCGATTTTGTTGCTCCATGAACAAATTCCTTTTTTCTTCTTTTTTTCATATATTTTTTTAATTGTAGCTTTTACATTTTATACTCTGCCCTCGTAAATACGATATCTAAGTTTCGTAAAAGATACGACGATTAAGTAGTAACGATTAATCACTACAAATTTCATTTTCGAATTATAGATCGATAAAATCGATAATATTTAGTTGATGTAAATTTGTAAAAACTTCTTTGAGAACATACACCATACATTTCTAATGCGTGTAAATATTCGAGAGATCTCACTTCACTCGATCGTAGATAAATTCTAATAGATTACCAATTCACTGTCTGTTTACCGAATTGATGACTACGATTATTAAATTAACGACGAGCGTTATTTTCAAGTACAATCGACTGACTAAATAGTTGGAACGTGTAACGAATGTCATTGACCTTTGACACCATATCGTAGTGATATATTCAACATTCTACCAAGATCTACGACGACATTTGCAAAATAACACGTAAAATTTTACTTTACGATTTAATCAAGTTGAACATAATTCAGATGATCATTTTTACTCTTGTCGATCCTCGATCAAATGTTCCGTGCTAAAATTACAAAGAAGTATATAGGTACATACAGAGCGGGCCAAAAGTTCACTAGGTAGTTTTAAAAATCAATTACTCTTTTTCAAGACCTTTCAGACTACTATTTCTTTACAAATTGTTAAAACTAAAAACGTAACTATAAGCGAACAAATTTTCGAGAAAGATTAATTGCTATTTAAAATCGTTTAAGATACATTGGCCCACTCTGTAGAAACGTTGTTTACGAATACTTTCCACCGAAATCGTACTTTGTAACTTTCTCAACTTAATCTTTGGATAACCATAAATATTTTGAAAGAAAAGAAGAGCAATTGACGTAAGTATCGATCGATGATTCAGTCGACGTATCAAAAGACAAATAAATACGATCGATAATTTACAGTAAAAATATAAGAAAATATTCTCTACTGTTCGAAACGATAATTCTCATACCCCAAACTTGCACAGTAACGTCATAATGTCCAAGCACAGTAAATCCATCGGTAGCTTGGCCCGTTACTCCGTTCTCCACGGTTACATCATACTATCTAGCTATAGACGCTCTGCCGTTACCATTGAATCAATAAATACCTGGTCATGTCAAGTCCATTTGCCAACGAGCCTAGTTGATTCGCAAATTCATCGAGTTCATTCTCGAAATCACGGAAGGTCTCTCTTTTAAATATATTTTTATAAACAAGCGAGGATATATAAATCAAACCTTAAACATATCAACGGAAGTATATTCCATCAAATCATAATATTTTCAAAGAGAATCAATTTCTAGCTTGAGCGTCACTGTTGGCAGCCCTCGTGTGCTAAACGCCTCGATTCTACAACACTCTTCGACCACCCTTCTCGTTTACTACCTTACCGATGAACGGAACGTTCTATGGGGTCGAGTCGGTGCTTTCTACCATGTGAATCATATACATAACAGGCCAAACTTTACCTGAGCATGAAACATTGCTACAACCGCCATATGGTTGCAAACCACCCTTCTATACAATTTAACATAATTTCCTATCGTGGACACTAAGTACTTCGAGTAAAAAAAACTAAATACTTCAAGGTACTACGAATTGCAAATCTTATCTCGTCTCTTTTCGTTTTCGAAGTAAGAAATTTTTAAAAGAAATTTTTCGAAACTCGAGAGAAAATTCTTAAACGACGTGGACGTAACTAATATTTCCTTTACACCAACGGCAAAGAAATTTAATAATGAAAATAGAAGAAAAAAGAAAGAGAAAAGAATAAATCCGATCCTTCGATAAGTCATACCGAAGTTGGAGAATTTGAAACTATCTCGAAGAATAGCTTTCGGAACGTCGTCATACGAACGACCATGAAGATACACACGTAGCTATCGATAGTAGAACGAACACGTAGAGTTATCGTTTCCAATTCGAACGAGTATTACACAAGTTTCTTGGTGAGAGAAACACCACCGAAACTCGTTGCCACGGTATACATCGGATCGATTGGATCTTGGTGTCGATACGACCTAAGGGTCAAAGATAAGAAAACGTGAAGACAAACTTACATGTTGAAACAATTTCTTGCTTCTCTCCCTTTCTCTCTCTTTCTCTCTGTCTCTGTCTTTAACATAACGAAACGAACAGAACTAAAAGATAATCATACCGACTTGTTGGTAGATACTGTTAAAAAACAAAAATAAATAAATAAAATCAAAAAATAGAAAAATAAAAAGAATGAAAAATAATAATAATAAAAAAAGAATAATTAAAAATTTCGACACGATCGGTCTCCATCCCTACGTTTACGAATGTCCCGATACCCTACGACGAGTTCGAGCGTAACGCTTTAGTAAAAGCTCCCGGTGATCGGCCTCGAAAGACAGTGTCGCTTCAACGCTCGGCACCTTCCGTTGAACGTGCAAAACCTTTTAAAAGCGTAATATAGAGAGTCCCTCCTGTTGGAGTCGAGATGTAATATAGAGGCGAGGTAAGAGGATGTTATTGAGAACCCCTGGAGGAATACTCAGCTGGAGCTCTAATGCGCGAGGAGGTATATAAGAGGAGGAGAAGAGGGACGAAGAGGTGGCAACAGCGCGGCGCTCGACGGACGGGTGGCATTGCTTCCACGTACACGCACAAAAGTGAGCGCGCGAGCGCAGAGTGCAGAGAGAGAGAGAGAGAGATGAAAGGGAATAAGGAGGGGGTGGCAAAAGAGTGGGGAAAGTTCGCGCAGAGTGCGCTCGTGCGCACAAGAGTGAGCAAGAGAGAAGGAGAAACAGAGAGAGAGAGAGAGAGAGAGAGAAGAGAAAGATAGAGATAGATAGAGAGTGCGTGCACCAAAGTCGAATGCAAGTGTGCATCGCGTGAAATGCACCGCGTACACGCACACGTTACCCTCCTCCTCCACTTCCGACTTCTCCGGCAGGCATCTCCACGCACACATAACGAGTCTGTACCAATTGGTAAGCCATCCCATCGTCGTCGTCGTCGTCGTCGTCGTCGTCGTCGTTGTCGTCGACGACGACGACACCTACGAGTCTGGCATCTGGCTCAAGCGATCGAATGGCTTTTGTGCACTGGGACAGCATCGAGTCACGAAGAATCTCGGCGCCGGCTGAACGAACTATCTCTCTCCCTTTCTCTCTTTCTCTTTCTCTTTCTTTCTCTCTTCCTCTCTCTCTCTCTCTCTCTCTCTCTCTCTCTCTCTTTCTCTTTCTCTCTTGGGACCACCTTCTTCTAGACCTACTCCGCAAATGTATCTGAATTTTGTCCCAACAATGTTTTTCTTGATCTTTTTTTCTCGATACACTTTAGGATCTAAACTTACTTCCTAACTATTGATTCCACTCTACTACGTGTATTGTATATATATATACACACATACGTCTAGAAGCGAATTAGAATAGTTATGAGCTATAATGTATTACATATTAGGTCGATGGTGAAATAGATAAAGAGCGGATGTCGATTCATCCCGTAGAAATCTTTGCTAAAGCGGTTAACAAAGCAAACGCTTGACCAACCGGATGAACAGTCTATAAGAACGAGTTTACAAATGGTGTAAATGTATCGATCATATAAATCTTTATACCAGTGACTATTTTATTGTTTTAAATGGTTTATTCTTGAAGAATATCTCGAACCTTAAATTTTATTGATAGGGGAAATATATGAATTCGATGGAACGTGAAAGTCGTTTTATTATCGGAAAAAAAAACGAAAAGATACGTAACCAAGTCTTTTACGTACCCAATTTCGCGTACGTTCATCGTACAATCCATAGGTTATTGTGTCGAACGGAGAAAGTCACTCGAAGTGGCAGTCGCAATAAGAAGCAAAGAGGAACGTAGGTCTACGTATGTATGTACGTGTGGATACATGTGTATACTTATATATATATATATACACACACACATACGTACACATTTAAAGAGCTCGTTCACCGATGCGGACCATACGTTGTGCAACCTTCGTTAATGTTACTAATCCCGAAAAAGAAAGGAAAGACTCGTTTCTCTATTGTCGTTGTAAGAGAAGGAACCTCTCTTATTCGTTTCAATGTAATTACTTTACATTGAGATACTGTTAGATGGTTAATATCGGCAATATCGAAGTAATCTCGAATAACAGTCTCGCTCGATTTGATAGCAAATTAAGAATGACCGTTCCGTTCGAAGACATTCTCCAGCTATTACTGTCAACCGTCCGAAAGAAAAATATAAACTTAATCGTTAAAAATGTTAGAATAGATTACTAATACCATAAGTATTATCATCGATCGATGTCTTCTTAATTATAACAAGTTGTATAAGGTATGCGAGACTATATGTGTAACTAATCGAAACCAATGAAGAACGTATTCGGCATTCGAGACGACAATTGCATTATTATTCCGACGATACTCTTCCTTCCTTTCTTAGATTCTCTGTTACCGGTTTAACATTGTCAAGCATGACAAAGAACTCACGATGGACGGCGCGAATTCGAAAAGTTACTTTGGTTGTCCTGCGAAGAATGAAAATCGGTTCGTGCGATTACCTTCTACTGTTCTAGTGAATAATCATTCATTGTATTTTCCTACTGGTCGATTCGATAATTCGTAATGAATGCCTGAACATTTTGTTCTTCGTATTATGCTCATCATTTTCTCTTAAGAAAAAAAGAAAACAGAAAGAAAGAAAGAAAGAAAAGAAGATTAATTAAGATCGATTCTCGAAAGAAAATCACGCCGAGTAACGTCGAGAAGAGATCAAAGTTTGACGAAGCAAAGAAAAGCAAAATAGGTTCACCCCCATCGACTCGTTGAACCGTATGTTTATTACGGACATTTGTGTCTCTGATAATCCTTCCAAAAGGGTTGGATGAAGAGAAAAAGAGAGAGAGAGAGAGAGAGAGAGAGAGAGAAAGCAGAAGTAAAAATTTCGAGTGTATTTCTTACGACACCTGGTGCTGACAAATATCGTAGAGACCGGTAAAGTCTAACGGAACGAGTTCGTATATTCTAGAGAACGAAGAGATAGAGGAAAAGAAAGAAGAGGAGGGGATAGAAAGAGAGAAAAGGAACTTTTCCGGAGATACTGTATTCGCTGGCGTACGGCCCATCTAACTGGAACGTGACCAGTAACTTAAGTGTCGCTCATTACGTGCGAGCCCAGAACCGAGTCACACGTGTTCATGTATGGTGCACAAACAAAATGGGATCTACCTATCCCATTGGATTTGACTTCGAAAGACTGAAAGATGAAAAAGTTTCTTTGAAAATATACAATACTTTATTACCGACATTATCATTTCAAAAACATCTTTCATTACGTCATAGGAAAAACTGAAAAAGAATTCTTGAAGAACTTGTATCATTGATAATCCAACTATGGAAATTCCGAGTTTCATGATAAAACGGATTTTCTATCCGTTTATCATTCGAGTTTCCAAGCGTGATCTTCCGCTAATTATAACATGTTTCAATGTATAGCACGAGCACGTACAACGGCAACGAGTAGGAAAGATTCTAGCTAGGAATAGCAAAGTGAACAAGATTTCAACCTAAATCAAAGTTGATCTCTTTCTTAATTCAATATTAAATAATATAGTTAAAAATCGATTTACCGTAGTATTTCGACCAAAGTACTAAGAAGAAAAAGAAGAGAAAAGAGAAAAATGAAGGAACATGGCCTCGGCAAAAGGGGATCGCTTAGGGCGTTCAAACGGTATGCGTCATTCTCTCGGAATGTAACACCCTGCTGCCTTCTGTCGAAATGTAAACGTACCCTATGATGTAAATCGTCTTCTGCTACGTTCCAATAAAATTCTTATAAAAATTATTAAAATATCTCTACTACTCTTTCCTTAAATATTTCTTTCTTTTTCTTTTTTTTTAATGATTGATGAAAAAGTTTGATTGCACGATCCTGTTGATTTCATTATTCTCCTATTTTATATACTTTAAGAAAATCTTTTGCAAGATTTACTTTGCAACGTTTTACGCAAAAATATTTTTGTTGTCACATCAGCCTTTTGTAGAAAATAATGCAAAGTTCTCTTTAACAGATTTTTCTCGAAATAATAATAAGCACGACTGTGTAAGAAGCGGTTAAACGAAAGTAAGCATAAAATAAGTCGTTATTGCTATGAGATACTCACGAAAAGCTAGAGAAAGTGGCTTCAACTAAATCAAGAATTCTTTTCGCTCCGACCATTGTTGTTGTTGGGTTTACTTGAGTGGTCAAAGAGAAAAGGTCGATGATGACGTAAAGCGAGATAAGAATTGAAAATAAATAAGGAAAAGGTAAGAAAATGAAACAAATACCATTCGATAAGAGTAATCGATAAGTAACGAATGCGCACACGAGAAATTGTTTTCATCCGTCCAAATAAAAGAAATATTTCTATTGTAATTGTTATTCAAGAAGATTTAATCTTATTAGAGTCATAATAGATTTCTCTTTGTAGATAATTTTATGGAAAAGAAAAAAAAAAAAAGGAAATGTTATTACGGGTCGATCGAAACTTAAAGAAATTTTCTAATTGGACTACGATTTGATTAACATTAATATTTGTATCACATATTGACCTTAAGCTCACCCAAAGAACGAAACGGGATTTCTAAAACTCGTACGCGTGCTTTTGCCAAGGTACCTTAAGAGCAAAGGAGAAACTAAGGATTCCTCGAACGATTCCTGGAACGATGCCTACATTTCGAGTCTTTTGTTACCATGCTTTCGAGCGAATGGAACAGCGAGACCAAGAAGAGAAAGAGAGGGAAGGAGAGAGACAGAGAGAAAAAGAGAGTCCTGTCGGCTGCTTTTCGAGGATCACGCGCGTCGTAGCCATCCTCGAGGGACATCGACTCGAGTTCAAAGGGTAGTCGCGCTTCTTTAACTAATCCGAAACGCTTTTGCTCTCGTGGAATTGTAACGCCAAAGTCGGTATAAAGAACGACATTTATAGGAGATAAAGGGAAATGAGAATTAGTAGTACTCGAGATGCTCGACACAAAGGATAACGTGTGCGAGAGAAAGAAATATAGAGAAATGTTAGAGGAAATGTGATAGAAGAAAAGAGAGATCATCTGACGCTATACTTTTCAATGAGAAGACAAATATTTCTAAGATAATTCTTGCTCAATTGATTGAACACGATTCCTCGCGAATTTAATTACCGGTATGCGTGAATAGTTTATTTTTAATTCGATCGATTTAATTAGCTTTTAATAGCTGTGTTGAGAGAAAACAAAAGGGGGATGATTGGATGGTATAAAAAAGCAACGTTAACAAAAAAAAAACTTTTCTTCATCTCCCACCACTATTGAGCTATTTCAATTTCTAAACGATTCTCTCTACTCTTTCTACGATGAGGACGAAAGCCGAAACAATTTTATTCCCTTTGAATGCGAATTTATGCACTCGCGCGGCTGTGTTTAAAACTATTAAACGCGAAACAGTCATAAAACCGACTGGACGTCATAAAAAATATTGCCTTTCGCCAGTATACTAACGGCACGCTTCGAGAAGGATCGGTTTTAAACTCTTCAAAGAAAAATATATTTTGTTAGAATTATTATTCTTTTGCTTTTGTTTTGTTCCGTTTTGTCAAATATACGTGTAAATAAGATAAAAAAAAAGAAAATATAAGATAATTTTTAATTAACGAAAAAATATTTTTAAAAATCGTCAAATCATTTTATCACAAATACGGGTCGGAATAATGGCGAAGGATAATATCGTTGATAAAATTTAACGGAGATAAGCGGAAGCTCACGCAATTTATCTCGCTTCCGTTTAACAAACCGCACTTGGTCTCTCTTCTCTCTTCTCCCTCTCTCTCTCTCTCTCTCTCTCTTTCTCTGTTTCTCTCTGTCTATTTTACTGGCTCGTCTCGCCTGTTGAGATTGTCCTTGATTCAGAAATCTTTTACCAACCAGTAACTATGTATTTCTTCAAAGCAGGTAATTACAGACAGTCTTCTCTTGATCGAGCGACCTAAAGTAGACAGACGAATTAAAGACGCAACTCTCTCTCTGGAAGAGAAAAATAAAATATAAAAGTCTGATTAACGTCTGTGATACACCATCTTGGGTGGTCAAGAAGGTAACAATTTCCAAGCTTTTGGAATTTCAAGAATGAACACGTTATGAACACGCCAAGAATTCTTTCTGCATACAAATAATAACTTCAATTCGATAAAAATGATTTCTTCAAAGAATCTCCGTACTCTTTTACAAAATTCTTTCTTACGTGAAAATTTGTGAAAATTTTCTCTTCCCTTTTTTTTTTTGTAATTTTTTCAATCGAACGAAGGATATTGATGAACGAATGGGGGACTCGTGGGAGGAGTCATGGTGTTTCTACGCGCAGATTCGAGGACACAGAGGCACTTTGTCATTGCTTCGATCACAGCCTTGAGTAGGAAAGAAAAAGCAAGAGGGAGAAAGAAAGAGAGGGAAAAGATCCTGCGAATCGAATACAAGGCAATCTGCATTTCACGCAGATAAGTCCGTCTTTTAGCAAGGAAGTTGTTCTCTTAGAAAGGTGTCGAGTTTAACAGAGTTTTCTCGTCGAATTCGAGTCACTATTGAAAGTGACGCAGAATTTCAAGAGAAAGGTAAAAGGTGAGAGGAGGAATCGAACGAAACAACACGAAGTCGACTTACGCCGATCGATTCTTCCTCCAAGTGTCAAGGTTAGATCGCACGAAGACTCGAAGGAACAACCTTCGAGACACGAAGAAGTCCGACCTTACGACACGCACCCAATCCTCCGAAGGAATTTATACCAAAAAAATATTTTAAACTTTGATCTCGATTCGAGAATAACCTCGACCCGATCGTCGTCGTAAAAATTTATCGAAGCAAAAAAGAAAAAGAGAGGAAAGAAAAGCACAATTCGTGTCAGCAATTATCCGAATATCCGAAGGAAAAAGAAAATAAAAGATATTCGTCAAAATGAAGCTGTACCTTCGATTCTTTTCGATAAATATGAAATGTTGTACAACTTACTTGACGAATATATTCTCATCATGTCGGATTATCAAAACGGCCGATCGAATTTGACGCGAACGACGAAGAGAACCCGCCCACACTTTGCATAATCGTTCCCCGAATATATATACATAGATACATACATACAAGAGTTACCTACATACGACCGATTGAAAAATGAAAGCAAAATAAGTAACATAGCTTACGATCGGAGAAGTTAAAGAAGTAGATACAAATTCGTACTACGCTTCTATCGGCGATTGCATTCGATCTGCATTAATCTGCATCGAAGTCGTATTAATTAATTGCATCGTTATCGGCTATGTCCGATCATCTGTTTCACGTGAGAACCCCGGCCTTTCTTGATCTTTTTAGCTCGATCGTTGATTTTTCTGCACGGCCTGTGATGCAAATCTTGAATCTATCTCTTCTCTTTCTCTCTCTCTCTCTTTCTTTCTCTCCCTCTCTCTTTTTCCTTCTCTCACACACAGTACAGGTACGAACGTATTCGAGCATATACATGAGCAGCATCTTTCAGCCTTTTCTCTGGATGTCCTGCCAACTTGTCGTCCAAGGTGAGCAGACCTATTTGGCGAAGGCACTTCTCGCACTCCCTCTCTCTTTCTCTTTCTCTTTCTCTTTCTTATGCGAGTTACGAGTAGGTGGAACGAACCGGCCTCTTTCTTTCCCTCTTCTCACCTTTCTTTCTTTCCCTTCTCTCGTTCGTCTCACCATTCCGTTTTCCTTGCGCGTCGTCGAGCGATACGAAAAAATCGGGAGAGTCGATCTTCCCCTTCGTCTCCTTGGCGAACTCTCTCGGTCGTATGGAAAAACGAGAGATCGATTCTGTCACGTTAATTTCTCGCCACTTTCAAACGCCTAATAAGTCGACGTATGCATTTTAAAGCGAGGAGACGAACGCGTGGGTGGCAAACACGGTAGGTATTTCGTTTAATATCATTTCTAAGGATTTCTCATCTTAATTTTCTCCTCGAAATATACGAGAAAGTTTCGTATGCTTAAGAATTTTCTATTTTTATTGCTTTTTCTTTTTTCTATTTTCTAACAACTATCTACCTATTATCTTAAAACACCGTTCGAAAAAGAAAAAAGAAGAAAGAAAAGAAAAGGAAAAGATTGTTTATAAATCGAGACAAGGAATTCCTTCGATGAGAACGCATATTAATACGAAAACGAAGCATACTTTTTATCGAAGATAACAGTTTCGATTCTTATCGTTTCGATTTCTCAACGAGAAACAACGATTCCAAGAAGATTGCACGATAAAAAGGTGTTTAGAGGCGTGGTGTCGATTGAGAAGCACTGCTTTCACGAACTCGCTCTCGTGCAACGTTCAGCAAGTGAGTCACTCTTTCTCTCTCTCTCTCTCTCTCTCTCTCTCTGTCTCTTTCTTTCTCGAAGTAAAGTCGAATAAGAATGAACGAGAACAAATAACCTTGTGTCCGTCTCATCGTGGGCACGTTCGGTGGATGACTGACAGAAAGAGAAAGAGAGAAAGAGAGAGAAGGAGAGAGAAGAGAGAGAACAGACGAGAAACAAATTCTCAAGTCGATTGAGAATCACTGTCGGCAATCCAGCCAATCCTATTCTTCGCTTCGCGAGATGTTGCAGCTCTGACACGTGTTATCCGCGACACCAGACAGCTTTGAATAAGAATGAACGTGGACGAGTAACGAGAGAGTGATTTCACGAGTGTAGAGAGTTCGAGACGATGTCAACGCAAACGCCGGAAGCATAAACGAGCGTGTAAATATTAAATCTTTCCAACAACAAAAATTATTTTTCGAGTTTGCCCGAACCCGACTATAGATTTCTATAGAAATACCATTCCTCTAGTTTTATCACGAATAAAAATATTTTCAATGAATTAAAGATCGAACTCTGCTCACTCTTCTGTCGATAAATATACGAACAAATAGGAAGTGACAGATTAAAAAAAAGAAAAAAAAAAAAAACTGAAAATAAAAGAAAAACTTTGAAGAATCGTCGTTCGGAAGAATCTGGTACATCGCAATCGAGTTCTCGACGGAAATCACGGTTCCCACAGCTTTCCCCGCTCTAGACTCGTGCCCGTTCGCACTTTTCGTTCTCCGACGAGAACCGTAACATCGCGTCAAGATTATGCTACTTCAATTGAATGAACGCCAGGAATATATAGATAGAAATGTAACGGACTGAAAATGTAAGCATATACATATATACGTATATATGCATTATATATATATATCTACGTTACCTACGATACAATATTATTAAAAAATATATTATCAAAACTTATTTCTACGTTGCGATAATTTATTGCAAATTAAATTCTATTTTAAACAATACCCATCCTGCTAATGGTTCATCCGATCGATCGAAAAAACATTTTGCGCGACACGAGACTTCCTTCCTACTTACAATTTATTAATAAACATTCGAGCGTCACGCGATACTCTCGACATATATCCAAGAACGTTGTATGTATATATGTATATAAAATAATAGTACAATGTTTATGCCAAGAATCATTAACCGCGTTATATACTGTCCCCCGACATTTACTCACAATATCGATTTACGTATCGTAGTACACGAGTTTGCACAACGAAACGGAGTCTACTTACGATCTAATGTCTACGTGAATATCGTGACATTGAAAAACTTGTTGCCAATCTAGTTTACAATCTCATCAACATATGTAATTTTAGCCTTTAATACAATCATTTACATATTAATTATCATTCTTGAGTACAAAAAAAAAATATTAAAAAGCAAGACAGCATCTTGTTATTCCACTAGAGGCAATTTCAAATTTTTCTAACGTTCAACATTCGTGGCTAAAAGATTTCAAGTATATTCCTACTAAAAATACCCTTTCATTTATCTCTACTTTGTATCGTGAAAGCTACTCTGTCATTTATCTTTTCTTTTCTTTTTTCTTCTCTCTTTTTTTTTTCTTTTTATCGACCTTTTATCAACCATTTATTATTATTAATTTAACAAAAGCAAC
Source organism: Vespula vulgaris (assembly GCF_905475345.1). Taxonomy (NCBI): domain Eukaryota; kingdom Metazoa; phylum Arthropoda; class Insecta; order Hymenoptera; family Vespidae; genus Vespula; species Vespula vulgaris. The sequence goes on along the minus strand of NC_066587.1, from coordinate 5,984,283 downwards.
GTATGGAGTTTCTTTATACCGTCAGAACTTTAATAAATGTTAGAGGAATAACGAGTTAAGGATATCGTACAGGGCGATCGAGAAAACGTCACCCGTACACCAGGTAGGGTAAGTAAAAGCGCCCCTGCATTGACGTAAATACAAGGTTAATACAGAGACATCCCGAGAACGACGCCTACGCGTTAACCTACGTAGACTTATGTTAGTACCAGCCGATCTACAAAAGCGATGACGTCCATGCAACATCACTGCGCATCCACCTGTTCGGTCAACCTCTAAATATCATCGGCCAAGCAAACCGCGTAATGTCGTGATTCTGACACGTTAATCGTCTTGCTCTGACGTCTTACCGACAAATCGATAAACGATAAAGAGTTACAAGTAATTTATTAAAGCTTTTACTTTTATCCCGAACGATAAAATCTCTTGTAAAATCGAAAGACAATAATAGTATCTAATCGATAAAAATATACGAATTTAAATGACGGATATAATATCTATAAATAGGATGTCGATTTAATATTATTATTCCGTAATGATGTTAATTAACAGATATGTAATAATCGAATGAATAGAAATTTATTTTCAGACAAGAATATAATAGATTAATAAAAGATTTCATATGAATTCTCTAAAGCAGGAAATTTGAAAAACGATGACGAATCTAATCCCACATTCATCATTTCTTTTAGACTTCGATTGACAAAAAGGAATCTTACCGTGGAAAGTTCAACGAAATTCGCTTTCAAAACTTTCTCCATTTATCTAATCTCCATCTACCCCGATAACGAAGTACATTAATACATATATAGATTCGAAATGGAAGATATCCTGATAAGAATACGCGCGCGCACACATATATATTCGATTTTTCAAGGATTTGAAAGATCGTGAGTAACAATATGAAGTAATAAGCGAAATGAACGGCAAAAAGCGCATTTTATTTTATTTCATTTTTTTTGTTTTTTTTTCTTTTTAACAACGACAAGCATATCGGGTGGCTTCAACTCACCCGATTTATATATAGCACGCGCGTTACCGAACAAAAGGAGTTTACTACGGCAAACTGCGCTCGAGCAAGGAGTTCGATGGCACGCAGTTGCCAAGCGCGATCGACTCGTCGTGATTTTCGAGAGCTCAGAGGCGCAACAAGTGGACTGGCGACTCGTTCGAAAAAAATCGATTTCAAACTTTGAACGCAAACGATCCTCGTTCGTTCTAGTTAAAAGAAATTAAAGTGTATATCGTTCGAATTAAAACGTCAATGGAGGGTCATCGATCGCTATTAATTAAAGAGATCGAGTAAATGCCTGACCATTGACAAAAAACTTTTGATGTTCTAAGAAAAAAAAAAAAAAGAAAAAAACGGAACGTAGCAGTAGAGCAGAGAGTTTATAGCAAAAAATATCAGGGCAATACGATAAAAAGCGAATGAAATTAATATTTCACGAATGCGATAATTTAATCAATTAAACGCTAAGAGACATCGTTTCCTTCGAAATATTTCGAAGATCGAACGAATCCGAGGCACCTGTTTATATAAAAATCGTTTCTATTTCAGAATCTATGTATCCCTTGCTCTCTATTAGATATTAATCTCGAGAGATCGATACGAATGAAAAGGGAAAGAAAAGGACTCACCACGTGAACGCTGGAGAGACCTACGGGCTGCTCGGCCTGCTTCTTGTCCGTCTTCTTCGCCTGTCTCTTGGCCTTGCTCTCGAGAAATCGTTGCTTCAACACCAGGGTGTCCTGAATGTTTTGCTCGCATAGCCCGTTGAAGCTCTGATCGAATCTTGGGACGCAATCGGTTTGTCTGCGGCGATAACTCTCGATCCTACGTCGAAGACGATCGACGACCGCCTGCCTCTTTGGGGTGAGGACCTCACCCATACCGGGTGCTTGACCCATTTGTTGTTGCAATTGGAGTTGCTGTTGACTTGTCACGCTCAACTGTCCGACGGCGTTCAGATCGTGGATCGAAGCGGTCGTAGCTACGGAGTTGGATTGACCGATAACAGGATTTCCAACTATACTGGTCGGTCCGTTATTATTATTGTTGGTATTGTTATTGTTATTACCGTTTGGGCCCTGCCCCACGCACACGGATATGGAGGCAGGGGCGATGCCGGGGGGGCCTTGCGAGGGCTGGCGAGGCAGAAGCCCCCCGGCCTCCATACAGCCCCCTAGATCCACCGCAGAGTAAGCCAGCTCAGTGATAAGCTATTGCAATTCGTAAGACAAACAAGTCCTCCTCTTCGTTCTTGTCTCTGTCGCTAGATTCGACGACGTTGACCTCGTCAGTAGCCCTCGATGCTACCCGTTTGAGCATCCTCCATCGGCAGCTGACAGGCGAGCCGACAACGAGCGGCATTTGACGCGCTCGATTCACCTCCTCCTCCTCCTCCTCCTCCTCCTCCTTCTCTTCCTCCACTTCCTCAAGTTGCACCGAATCCTTACTCGACGAGTTCACGCATAAACGGGAGAATAGTAATGATACTAGTAGTAGTAGTAATAGTAGTAGCAGCAGTAGTAGTGGTGTAGTAGTAGAATAGTAGTAGTAGTAGTAGTAGTAATAGTGGTGATGGTGGTGTAGTAGTAGCAGTAGTAGTAGTAGTAGTAGAGTAGTAGTAGTAGTAGTAGTAGTAGTAGCAGTAGTGCTAGTGGTAGTAGTAGGTAGTAATAGCAGTAGAAGCGGAAGATAAGAAAGAAGACACGTTCCACGTGAGCGTGACCGATCGCGCACTCTCGATCTTCGGTATCCGTATCTCGCGCGCTTCTCTCTCCCTCTCCCTCCCTCTACCCTTTCGCTCCCTCTCTCTCGCTCTTCCTAGCAAACACTCTCTGTCTGTCAATGGACGCGCGCGTGCGCGCGCTTTAGCGAGAGTCTCGAGGAGGCGAAGAGCGCGCGCTTCGTTCCGCCGTCGGAAAACCGCTCGGCACTCATCGTCGTCGTCGTCGTCGTCGTCGCCGTCGTCGTCGTCGTCGTCGTCGGCGGCGACGGCAGCCGCTGCTGTGTGCTGGCGGTGGCGGTGGCGGTGGTGGAGGAGGTGGCGGTGGTGGTGGCGGCGGTGGTGGTGGTGGTAGTGGTGGTGGCGGCGGCGGTGGTGGTGGTGGTGGTGGTGGTGGTGGCGGTACGACGACGCCACGAGGGATACGGCAGAAGAGAGGGGACTCGTACGTACGGACGGACGCACGCACGGCCGACCGACCGGTAGAGAGACAGAGAGAGAGAGAGTGAGGGAGGTTGAGAGAGAGAGAGAGAGTAAGCGAGCGAGTGGAGCGGGAGGAAAGGACGGGCTGTGGCGCGCTTCGAACGTCGGCACAACAGGTAGTCGAAAGAGCGTGCCGCTGCCGCTCCGCTACTACCCACTCGTGCCACCGACAGATGACAGGAGCGCGAGATGGAGCGCACCGGAGGGAGGGGAGGGGACGGGACTGTCAAGGGGAAAGACCCAACCAACGGGGTTTCGCTTGCCTTCGCACAACCGGCCGAGCTGCAGCAGCTTCGACCTACGACGGACGTCGACGACGTTGCGCTTCTCTTTCTCTATCTCGCTTCTTCTTTTTTTCTCCTCTCTATTTATGCGACATCTCTTTCCAATATTTATATTCCTCCTCGGACTTACGCTCTACGCGAGTATCTTAGCAACGACGCGACGAGAGCGTCGATCCTTCGACTATGCTTGCTCTATCTCTTTCTCTCTTTCGTATTTCACCTTCCATATTCTATTTTCTCCTTTCAATAACTATTCCTTTATTTCACTGAATTCTTTCGATTATTTACAATGTTGCTTTCAAACGGACGAAATCCTTTTCGACTTTGACCTCGGGATATTTATAATATCACGTGTCATTGAGCGTCGGCATCGAACGCGCCGCGCATAAGATCCTTTAGCAAACAATTACATAACCTCACTTTTAAGTACCTCTAGCGCGTCAACTCACCCAGCAACGACACTATGACGGCGGCAACCTCAAACTGACACGCTTCCTCTGTCAGAAGTTCGAGGACGTTCACGCGACCGCCTTCGAAGGACCGAACAGACACGTAGCCCGAACGACACTTTGGATTCGGCTCCTCGTGAGCGCGCGATGCCATTAACAGAACTGCGCGTGGGTACGGAAGCATATATCGTTCAAACGACGAACCATAATTTCTTGCTGGTTAAGAGCGCCAACTTGCGGCGACTGCTTGAAACGGAGAGTCTTCTTCGATTTGACGCCATCTATGAAACCGCGCATATTTTCGAAGTATCTTTACCGAGCGATTCTATTTATTTTTCTCCTTATTGATTTTATCGACGTAAGACGTGACAGACTGGTTTTGATATCGAACGAAGATATAATAGCGATTTACGTTAGCATTAAAAAAAAAATCTACGACGGCTCTACACACGTGTACTTTCTTTTACGTTGTTGTTGGTTAATTTACTCGATTGTTACTGTGATAAACGTTTTAAAAAGTCTTTTTGTATCGTATAGAAACTTGTAATAAATTGTGAAAAGATACCTGCGATTCTTGATACACTTGTGATGTAAACGATCAAACAAAAGACAATAATAATGGCACTTGACAGTCCTAAAAGTAAATCTAGGATCCCTTATATACCGGGTACGAAACCTTCTATCAAAAATGCACAACTTCTTGTATCTACTGGAATACCTTCTTTGGATCACATTTTAGGTTAGTATGCTTTGATTGAATTGGTAGAATGAATCCAAATGAAGTAAAATTCTGTTTTAGGTGGCGGTTTACCTATTGGATCAATACTCTTAATTGGTATGTATACTATTATATAGCGATGATAATGTATATTATTGCTTTTTCTCTGATGTAACGTACGATAACAATAATTCCATCGTTTTTACAGAGGAAGATACTTATGGAACTTATGCTAGGGTGATGCAAAAGTATTTTATAGCGGAAGGAATAGTTTCCAATCATCCTTTATTAATAGCTTCTCTAGATACAGAACTTACTACTTTGCTTTCGGAAATACCAGCTCCTATAACGGACTCTTCATCCGAACCTGATGTACAATCTATGGATGAAAGAATGAAGATTGCATGGAGATATCAGAATTTAAGAACAATAGATTCGTCACCAATGGGAGGACGTGTTTTTGGACATTTCTATGATCTTACAAAATCAATGGATAAGAAAGTTATTGATAATGCAAACATAACGCAATGGCAGGAGCCGATGAAGAATATAAAAGATCATGCTTTTGAAAATCCTGCTTATGAAGATTTATTGAAAACTGTTTCAAAAACTTTAAAGAGTGGAAAATATTTCACTTTCGACGAACCAGATAAAAGAAATGTATTGAGAATTTCTATTGGTTCTTTGGGTTCTCGAATGTGGTTTTGTGATTCCGAAGAGAGTACACATGCGGACATATTTAAATTTCTATATTGCTTTAGAGCTCTATTAAGAAATTCTTATGCCGTTGCGACGATAAGCATTCCGATTTTGAATTTTGATAATAATGTTAGTTTTACTGAATTATAATATTTATATTTACATACGAAACATATGTTCATACGTAATTTATTTAAACATTTATCAGGACAATTTCGTGGAACGACTTGAACACTTATCGGACATTGCTGTCAAATTAGAATCTTTTGCTGGTTCTGCAAAAGAAACAAATCCTCTTTTCAAAGATTATCATGGTCTATTACATATACAAAAATTACCGGCCTTAAATATATTAGCTCCTCATACTCCTGAATCAAGAGATCTTGCCTTTAAATTACGACGTAAAAAATTTATAATAGAGGTAAATACACTTATTAATCTGTAATGAAATATTATCATCAAAGTAATATATATGTTACATATAATCGCAGATTCTTCATCTACCACCCGAATTAGGTGATACTACTCAACGTGAACAAGACGAAACACCAACTACCAGCAGTTGTTCAGCCGGTGGAAAGAAAAATCTTTTAGATTTTTAACACTCTCTTATTGTACATTTCCAAATGTAATTTATTTTTTACGTTTATGATGACCCAGTAAAAATATGAACTGTAAATAAAAGATTATTTTTTATAATCGAATTCATTAAAATTTACCTCCTTTTTAATTTACCCTATTTACATATTACTATCTATATGCGTTTATATACTATAGCTTTATATCGAATTTATTTAACGGGAAAGGTATGGCGTAGTAGTTGAATTAATGCAGGCTGGAGGAGATAAGCTTCATGCACACTTACAATAATGCGCTTAAAACGTTCGCGTTCTGTAATACGCAACGCAAAATGTAGAAACGATACATATTCAAATAATTAAACTTGAAAGCTTATTAAAGATAATTAAAGTGCTGATAATAACAAACATATATGCACACATTGCCTTTAATATTTTTTGGATAATACATTTTTTCGATTCGATTTTTCGATAGTATTATTTATACAAGTAACAATTGTAAAATTAAGAATATTGTCATTAATTAAGTACAGTAATTATTAATTAATTTCTCGTGAATTATATAAGCGAATAATGTTATTTCAGATATTATATAAAAACAAGACTCGATTCTCAGAATAATTCTCATTTGTATTTTCATCGATAAAAGCCGCACCTGAACGAACGAACGTAAACTCGTGGATAAATGTAGATATCGATGCATATGGGGGGGCCTTTCATCCCCTCTTTTCTCTTCCGCACCTTTCTATTTCCTTCCGGTTCCATCCGGCTGGTCGCGCATGAGGGCACGCAACGCGAGTATGCTAACAGATGCCAGAGTTTATATGGCACTGTGCATCCATCGAGCTCGTGCGAGCTTTTCAGTATTCGAATACGCGCGAGTAAGTGAACTTCGTAATCGAATCGGATCGAAAAGCACATATTGTAACGCGTCATCCCCCATAATGACTTTCGTTATTATCTTTTCTCGTGTGAACAACGTGAAACTTTAACATGTTCATTATATATTAACAACAATTATAAAATTAAATTATATTAAAATACATTTTAATATTGCCCAGTATTCTTATTATTATTATGGAAACTAGGAAGCTAGCATTGTCACGAGCTTGCGTGTGCTGCACGAATATTATTTTTTTGGTAAGTTTATATAAAAACAATTGAACAGATTTTTTTAAATAATTTAATGTAAAAAGAATTCTACATGTATCTATAATTCTTTGTTATAAAAAGAAACATTTTTATTTTAATTTGATTTCAGATATCAGGTTTCATTCTAATGTCATTAGGAGCGTTACTATTGGCTGACAATGAAAGAATTTTACTATCGCGTTTATTAGGACCCAGTGATGTTCAACCCGATCAACCATTGTTCTATTACTTAGCCTTTGCCATCTCTGCCTTTGGATTTTTCATAGCGATAACTGGTCTTTTTGGATGTTGGGCGGCTTGTCTTTTCAATCAATGTATTACGATATCGGTAAGAATTTTTTATTCCTAACAAGAACTTAGCTAAACGAATTTCAAACACATTTTCCAAAAATCTTTTCTAAGTTCAGTATGTATTGTGTACCGAAAGGAAAGCAAAGAATACAAAAATGAAAGAATACAAATAATATCTATCAGTTTCAATAAATTTCAAAAATAAAAATATAATAGAAATCGAAGAAATTAGATTGAATGATCGCAAAGAGCGTGCTTCTTTACGAGCTGATGCACTCATAAAAACAAAGACTCGTTCGGTCTAATGCTCACGTAATTAAGCCTATGAAATCTTGACTTTTCTCGATCTACATGCCAACTACGCAGACTTTACTTCGAGATCGCTCCTCGAGCCTAACTAAAACCAGATTTCCCGCTTTTGCACGGCCGTGGTCACGCGTCGTTGCCCGGAAACGGATCTACACGTACCCAGACACGCGTGCTCACAAAAGGAGGGCGAGTATGAGCTCTCCACCTAAAAACTATTATTATTCTGATATAGCTTGTTAACCGAACACATTTTACGCGAGATCCATAAATATATATACATATATATATATTATCTATAAATAAATAAATATATATATATATATATATATATATATATATATATTAGGAAAAAAAAGTTATAATAAGAAAAAAATGGAATATGGATGAAAATAACGGGATTACTGTAATTAATTAGACTTTAAAAATGAAATGAAAATAACAGTCGAAGAAACGAAGCGTAAAACTACTCGAGTTTAACTCGATTTATGTTACTTTCAAAATCGAATCAGAATATTATGTTGTAAGTAAAATGATCTCTTCGCAAATTCTGACATATTCATATTCGATTTTGTCGATTTTATCTGAAAAATATTGAAACGTTTTTTAAATAAACTACTCTATTTTCAGTACGTAGTGACAATAACGTTATTACTACTTAGCGAGTGTACCATATTCATTGTTGCTATATTCTGGCCCTACTTATTGGGAATCGATGTTAGACCGGCCCGATTGATAAGGGCACTACAACGTAGTTACGCAGTTCCAGGACGAGAACAATTCACGGCAGCTCTTGACCTCGCACAAACCACAGTACGTATACTCGGAGGATTATTTTTAAAATGTTATAATTTAACTTGTACTCGAGTAAAACAGAACAGCTTCTTTTATTTTGATAGTTATTAAATAAAATTATACGTATGATCGTTCATTTATTTATGAAAAAAAAAGTGCAAACACTAATAAATGTGGGTTTTATGTCCTTTACGATTTTGCTGATAATACAAATTTCATCGAATCGTATAGTTTTCCTGTTGCGGCATAAACGGAAGCAACAATTACGGCACTTCGTGGTGGAGGCTGCAGGAAGTTGGTCGAAGAGAATTGGTGGTACCTCTCAGTTGCTGCACCCTGAATAACGCCAATGAGACAGACTCCTTCCTTAATCCTGAACCTGCCAATCTCACTCTCTGTCAAGCTCTAAACCCCGCCGAACATCAATATGCCCGCCACACGACGGTAGGAATACATAATGAGGATGTTATTAACAGGGACGAAAAAAAAGATCGTCTGAATTGAATATGAGACAGAAACGTTTATCTGTTTGATAAATATTTGATAGAATGTTTGATGAATTTTCATCGAACTCCTATAACGCGTTTTATTTTTCTTCGGGAAAGAATTGAGTTTGTCGAGTGACGTTGACGGGTACTCGTTCGAAACCCGTATCAACGTATCTTAACGTGATAAAAAAGAACGTCATGCGGGCTAGACTTTCGATAATAATTCATTTTCACTCTCATGTTTTTCTCGTATCTTGCAATAAATTTCAAGAATTAGAATTTCAATGTTGACTTTTCAGGGATGTCTGGAAATGATCGAAAGATGGACACAAGAGCAAGCGTTAATCTTACTCGCCATCGGTTTGTCGATTATCTTCGTCGAGGTCAGCGTCCTCTTAAGTACTTTCTTCGCATGCTCGAAGAATAGCAAGAGAAAGAAGTCGCAAACCTCAACGTTTACTTCCACGCAAACTCTGAGTCCATTCAGTGAGAACGATCATGATTTTGGTAACAAAATATTTTGTTCACGTCTTCTCTATAATCACAAATAAATCAAATCTCAAATTACTTACGTCTATTCTTTTAGGATTAGGAATAGAAAATAGAATGCATATGTCCGGTACAACGTTCGGAGCCAAATCATGAAAATGGTCGGGGGGCAGCGAGAATTTGGAAGAAAAAAAAGTGATCGAGCACGAATACGATAAAGCAACCAGACACAGTGGAAGAAGTATAATCGAGGATTGGAAAGATTCTTCGAAATATGACGAGAACGTTATTAGAAGCGATCAACTTTACGAGGAACGAGCTGTCGACGTAATCATGGATTATCATAATCATCAGCATAATCATCGTCAAGTAGAAAAATTTCCTTCGGAGTGCAACAAAGGATCTTCTTTGTTAAGAATCGATATTCCGAAGGAGAATGAAGAGAGCAAAGAGAGTGTGATAAAAATTAAACGACCACAAGGTGGTGGAACCGTCAGAAGTATACCAATAAAAGATTATCAATCTTCCATAGCTCAGAATATAGGGACGTTAAGAAGATCGATGGCTCCGCAATTGCAATTTGAGTCTCTAGTTTCCGAACCTGAAAAGAATATTTCAATGATTCCTTCAAAACAGAGAACATCCATTATTAATAACGATACCTCGAATAATCAACAACGTTCAATGATTCCATTAGAGCCCGAAAAGTCGAGTAATCCTTGCCATGAAATTTCAAAATGCCTCGACACGCTAACGAGAAAAGAGGACAGTATCAACGATGGAAAGTCCATGGAAAGCGTTCGTAAGGGAAGCGTTCGCGATTTCAACGACACGGCCAATTACTTTCGCAGATCGTATAGAAAAAGGTTAAGCTCCAATTGTCGTAAAACGCGAGATAGCAAAGACGATAAAGAATTTGCTCGTACGCGTGGTCACGTAGGTCAGAAAATATACGTTTATGAGGAGAATGCTCGTCGTAGCGAAAGAAATTTCGATCCTATTCTAGATCCGAAGAAACATCGAACTATCGGTGTACCTTTGGTTGGAATGCATAATGCTTGTGGACTACCCGTTATAGCATCTTGGAACGATACTGAAATTTTTCAACCTCTTCGAACGAGTACCACAGTGTTAGGGACATTGGCTCCTGTTTTAGGAGGATCTAGAGTTTCTTCCAACCTTCGAAGAAGAACACATCCCAAGAGAAGAGCTCCTGATCCAATTCGATCCAATCACACACTAGCTCGAGTCGTTAAACGCAACGATTCTAAAAGATCGACTATAAAAGGTGATGATGAAAACAATACGAAAAGAAAAAGGAATCGCTTATCTTTCAAAACTATGAATCGTCCTAATGTATCCTCAAAAAATTCTTTCAAACGAACTGTCCGAGGTGGAAAATATACGCTTGGAAAAGCATCTTTAACGAATACTTTGGATAGAAAAGTTTCCAAAGGGAATGCAAAAAGAAGAACCCTTTATGCCAGAGATGACGGTGAGGAAGCTGTGCAGGCTTTAAAAAATTTGTGCTTGAATCCCTTGGCGCGAAATGAATCTCAGGAGGATATGATGTGGTGATCAAAAATGTTACCTGCGACAAAGCGAAGGATGTGATTTTCGTTTTTGTTTATTTGTAAATAAATGGACGCTATAAATTATTCACTGACCCAAAGGTTTTCTAATAAATGAAAATCCTTGCTGCCCTCGCTGATAAATCAATCATGTGTGTTTAGCGTAACTCGTTCTATTTATTTTAATTGAAGTATGATTTCGATGTAACCTGCGTGTTTAGAATTTTAGAATTGATTGATATATGAATATCTGCCCTCATTGATTATATGAAATATCAAAGTTAATTGTTCTGTTACTATGATTTTTAAGAATATTGTTTTACGATCTAGTAGGTATGAATATATCATTTAAATAAAATAATTCAATGCTCAATTATTTCTATAATTTTTTTTATCAAGTAATATTACTTTCGGTGGAATGTATATTATGTAAAACATAATGCATATATGTTACATCGAAACTAATATCGATTTCCCAGTTCTTACCTTGATAAATTTAAATTAAAAGAATGATTATTTTAATAAGGGACTAAATGAGTACTCTATGAATATAGTATGCAGGAATTATATAGGAAACAATGAAACGAATGAAAAGATATCAATTAGAGCTGAAAGAAAGTAATTATTTCCATAATGATTAATGGTAAGCAGTTCTTAGATGAATATTATTTGCAATAAAATATAAAACATGATACACAAAATATTATAACGAAAATAATACCGTCCTTAGGTCTCACAACAAACAAGTTAATGCTTCTGAAGATTGTTGACTGCGTCAGTATGTTTCAAAATTTCATTCACCAAATACAACCAACGGTGTTCATTCAGCAGAATCTAAAATGCAACTACATCAAACTTATAATCGTCTTTGTAAAATATAAGACATGTTCTATTTAAATCACCAAATTTAGAATACTCGGCAATCACTTTTTTGATAAACTTTATTCTTGTTTCACCAATAACCGATAGAGTAAATTCCTGATTTACCAGCAAACGAAAACATAACTTTCCTTTACAATTAATCGGTAAACTGGATTTAGGTAAGTAACTGATGATAAAGAACATTTAGGTAGAATAAATTCTTACAATATCAACTGATGTTAATGTTTCCTGTTTTACCATTATTCGATAACGAAGATTTCTATTTTAGTATCAATTGATGATAAAACCTACTTCAGATAATTCGTTGATACTGGTCTACAACGTCCTAATATCCGAAAAAATGTATGGTTGATCTTTAAGAAATATTTCCGTTATTATTCATATCTACTTTTTCTAACTTATTATTTATAAATGAAATAAGTATAACTTTTTCTTATTCCTGAGGATAACGTAGGATAGCTAAATGTCTTTTAAACAAATCACTAGATAGCGTTATATTATACAAGGGTTACTACTCCTACAAATATGGTAAATATAGATTTTTAATACATATCTATTGATTGTTGAATTGATAATCTCAGAGAAGTAAATTTCTTTTGCAATTTTAAAAAGAATAGAGCATGCTTCATGCAATATTTAAATGTAATATTATTAAATCGATGATAAACTTATATCTCATATAATAATTATATAATTTTGTGTCCAAATTTTCATTCTACGATTCTATAATATTTTTTTTAATTGATTTAATATTAAGTTCGAAAGATATATTTGATAAAAAGTTTTTCGCAACATTTTGAATTTACACGTTGAATATTTTCTTAGTCAAACGCATAAGCAAGGACTCTCTTTGAAAATATCGTCTATTTCTATGTCGCTTCAAAGTCCATCATGGTCCATCAAAATGATTTTCCGCCATTTTTCGCCTTCCCCCTTTTGTACCATGAAACCGTTTAAACGTAAGATTCTAAAGTCCTGTCCGGACGAGGGTGGCGAGACGTGAGGGCAGTCGATATATTCTTATTTCCGCACAAAGCCTTTCAATTTCCCTACAGAGTCTTTGATATTTTGCAAGACGAGGGTTGCTTGCCTCGTGCTTGTATCGCGTTCTGACCAAGTCTCTCTACGATTTCGATCTCCTTTTTCTCTTCTTTCCTTCTCTGTCAAACCTTTTTCCAATCCGTCTTTTCTTTTGAACAAAAAAAAATTATATAAGAAAAAAAAAAAGACTAAATTATGTAAGAAAATTTTATATAATTGAACAACATGAATAAATATAATAATCTAAATGTTTACAATTAACATTATATATAATGATATATCAAGATATATATAAATCTACATAATTATATATCAAGATTTATTTTTTTTTATGGATATAAAATTAATATACACATTCACTAAACACGATTTGCAATGTAGTGCTTTTTTCGAATGCAACTACTACAAGTGTATGCGATGCACATGCTCCAGTGAAAACATAAAGATGGTCAATGGACCCTCTTCGAGTCTCCTATACAGTCACCTCTTGCTTTCACAAGCACAAACGGAAACGATAAATCGTCAATGGACACTTTGGTATGGGGACGCACGGAGGTTCTAGAAAAAAAAAAGAAATAAAAGAGAAAAAAAAGTAAGCCACAATAGCAGAAATCGTGGAATTTCGTGTATCAGACGATGCACAGGAAAGCCGAGAAATGTTACATCGGAAAATTCGTCTCGATAACTCTGAATTACTGGAAGGATTTTCTTCGATATACTATTAAGAAAGAGGTAAAGAGATGTCTCTTTTCAAAAAGTAAATGATTCTATGTAAAAAGGAGCAAAAGCATTTGGTATGTATCCTGAATATGGTGACGTTTAGTTGCGGATACTTTGCAATGATGTATCGTTGCTCTTATGAAGAGGTAACCTTAAGAAAAGCATTGTGTTCCTTTCTATAATATCACGAGACATGAGAAAACGACGTTAGTTACGCATTAAAAAATTTGTTCCGTTTAGATGAGCACGTTTTCTATTCGTAAGCGTTTCAACCCTTTTTGATGTTCACCGCCGTACATTATTCCGCTAAGTTTAAGTTTAAACGTTTAACATTCTAGATGTAAACCAGTTGAAATTTCAATATTTTAATCGATTTAATTTAATAAAGAATATTACTTCTTACTAACCTAAGTATTACGATCGAATATAATCTTTATTCTATCTTAATGTTTAATTCGATTAAGTATTTCGTTATCTATAATATATACAATTACATTTATAATTCCGTTAATTAGCAGAGACTTATACGTGAAAAGAAATGTTAAGAAAATCTGAAAGAAATTTATCAAATAAATCGATCTAGATACAATGCTTTTGGAAACCATGCACGTTCTCGATTCAATAAGAAAGCTGTATAGAAGTCTGAAAGATCTCAGTAAATGCGGAAAACAGCGTGATATTTGGATAAAGACTCTTATTTCACCGGTATCTTAGAAATTCTAAACACCCTTCACAATATCATCCTCTCGAGCTTTCATCGGGCTCCGTAGTGTCCAACGCGTGATGACCAAAGTGAACGGAGAAAGGAGACAGCCTACGAATCGTTTTCTACGGCAAGAAGATAAATCGTGAATGATGCAAATGATGAGTCGGCGTGCTAACGCCGTCGCAGGTCCTTCTGGAGTTGGATTTTTGAAAATGCCTCCTGATCGAAAGGAGGCTCGAAGAATAGAAGAATACTGAAAAAGAAAAAAAGAAAGAAAGGAGTAACATTAGAGCAGAGAAAGTTGGCTCAAGTGACACTCGAGATAAATGTCCTCCTGGCGTTACACGCGGGTAGGATCTTTAACATTCTATTTTTTTCTCTCTCTCTTTCTTCAAATTCACTATAAGCCTTTAGAAGGTCCATGCGAATCATGAATACGTTTTCACGCAAATTTTCCAGTATGGTTACTACAAAAGAAAAGGTAACGTCTTTTTTATCATAGAATTTCTCTTTGTACTTTACATTCCTTGCTATATTTATATATTAGACTTGCAAAGTTAATGGAAAAATTGATACGACGATATGAAATGTCGAACGTTGCGAATAGATTTCATTGAAATAAACGAAAAAATTTTTAACTTAGCTTTAATTAATATAATCCTTTTTTTTTTTTTAAAGTTTATCAGACTTATTTTGCATTAGCATTAAGATGCTAGAAAACGTTCTCTTTCTGTTAGCCGATGCGGCTAGAAGGTATCGGTCTTAACTCAGCGAGAAATCGGGGATCATTAGATGAACGGTCGGTTCAACCCCGAAAGGCGACGGATTCTCGCAACTGTCCGGTTGACCCAAATCTTTGAAAACCGAAAAACTGACGGACCGAACGGAATTCCTTGCAGATAGGGCTGTTACGCGATGGAACATACATAAATTTTCCTTTTCTGCCTGTAGAACCTTTTGTTGCGGAACGGTTTTCCTTTCTTTTTTCCTATTCGTTCTAAAGCAAAACTACGCTCGTACTTTTTAGACAAAAAATGTTCAGCGTCCTAACCAATGGGAACAATAAAAGCGAATAGATGCATTCAATAATCGTATCTATTTACATATCTGCTACAATATTTGTTTGTTAAATTTTTTATATTTGTTTGTCTGAATAAAAATGATACAAGTATATAATATACTTGATATCTTTCAATTTATTATATTATAAATCATTTACTTTTAAATATCATTGATTTTAATCGATACATATTAGTTTTCGATATTGACACTTCATTATATTTTACATGTTTCATGAAAGAAAAAAAAAAAAAAACGAGGAGTTTTTCATCCAATTTTTTCTCCGAACAATATACTCCTACTTTTTACTCTTCTACTATCCTTCCTTTACACTGTCACGAGTATTTTAGATTCTTTGGGTAACCGAGGGAACCGCAACCTATCATGAGTTTACGACAGGACACTTTTTAACTTGAGCTCATAGGGTTTACGATATTTTGACGGCCGGTCGTACCGCGAGAGTAAAGAAAGATGTGTCAAAAAATAACGATTATGACACTAGTCGAAAAAGTCACCATGTTTTCCTTTTAAAATCAACTGTATTTAGAATGTAGAAACTTTAGACGATCTTTTAAAACAAATTAAGATTCTAAACTTCGTCGATCTTTATGAGAATAAAAGTCGTAAATTTGTACAAATAGTCAAGAAAATTCAAGAAATTTGATGGTACGATGTAGAAAATACCATAAAGGAGAAAAACATGTAAATATCCGGGCTATAATCCCATTGACATTTGCCGCCAATGGATTAGATGATAAATTCATTTTATTGTACAAAAGCAAAAGAGAAAAAAAGAGAGAGAGAGAAAGAGAGAGAGAGAGAGAGAAAGAGAGAGAGAGAGAGAAAGAGAGAGAGAAAGAGAAAAGAATAAAGCATAGGTGCCTTCGAGATCTACGAAAGGAGTTGTATAGGATTTGAACGAAGGTTCCAATGAATTTGAAGGCAAATGGATATAACTGAAGTTGGATAAACGTGATACGCTTCGACGAATCTTGTCTCCTTCTTTAATACCAATGTTTGGACATACGAGAGGAAAAGGCTTGGACTTTCTTCCTTTTTTGGGACGTATAAACAGTCGTTTATCTTGTTCGACGAGCAATGCATTCAACCGACCGTTAGTTCTTTTCTTTTGCCTTGTGATTCCGCACAACGTGCGTTTCCTTCGCGTTCATTCCTTTTTGATCTAAGCCAGCCAATACACAAAGCGTAAAAGTATATTTAGACATGACTATACCGTTTTCTATTTCTTATATACACTTTCTTTTACAAAACTGCAAACTCATACGATAGAAATCGAAACGACGTAAACGTAGAATTGATTTCCTATCTATCCATTTGAAAATTAACGCGTTAGAATCTATCCGTGTGTCTACGATTTACGCTTCCTGGAACGTTTTAAAGCGCGTGCTTCTTCGATGGACACGCGCGAGCAATCTGTAGCACGCTTCCAAGACACGTCCGCCATATGTCCGTAGATGACTCCGTCGTCATGATAGTTTGCGAAACCACTTTTCGTAATGATCGGCCTAATCTTCTCCGCGGCAAGGTTAAAGCGAGATCTCGACAACTTCTCACGGAAATCGACAATTCCGGTATTCCTGAAATAGAAGATTTTCGAAGCTCTTAAAATGTAATTCTTGGTAAACGAGATATATAGTAAAGAAGATATTTTACGTTCAACGTTTCGAATTAGAAACAGATTATTTTTTAACATCGCATATATATCTACTAAGCAAGAAAGAAAGAAAAGTAATAGGGTTACGCCTTCTTTCTATTGGTTCAAGTGGGATGATTAAAAAAAAAAAAAAGAAAAAAAAAAAGAAAGCGGAACGAGGAAGAAGTAAGGAGAAAAGAAAGAAAGAAAAAAAGGCTAGTAAAGAAACGTATGCGGAAGCTGTAGCTGTCATAAACGATCAACGTCAAGGGTGAGGCACGATATTGGAGATTTTGAGATTTTTCTCTCTGTGAATGGAAAACTCGATTTCGATGGAATCTAAAAAAAAATAAAAAATAAAAATAAAAAGAAAAAAAAAGAAAAAAAAATCCTGAAGAGCAAAGGGCGCGCTATGTATCGGTCAGGTTCAAATTGGTTTTCGTTCGTTTCTAGTTTTCCTCTTCCTCTCCGTTGCGGTTCGCACGCGGTAACGTTACCACTCTGCTCGTATCATGTTACTAGACGAATCTCTAAGTAGGATTGCATAAGATCCGCAAAACTTTTGCTCGAGTTTCGGCTCCTCGAGTGATCCTTTTTTCGAATGGAAGAAATGCGGAAGGAGGAGAAGAAGAGGAAAAATCTCTTCTTCTTTTTTTCTTTAAGACTACCAAAAAATTCCTTGGAAATAAAATTTTGCCTCTTTCGATGCGTATCTCTTCTATCTCGTTCTTTCTTTCTTTCTTTCTCTCTTTCTCTTTCTTTATCTATCTCTTTCCCTCTGTCTTTCTATATTCCAGGTGCATCGTTTGAAAGATTTTTTTTGGTCGAATAAATGGAGGACCGAGAGAGGTAGCCGAAAAAGAGAAGAGATCGCGGGTCCCTTCTCATCTTACTTTTCGAATCGGCGTCAATCGACGGCCAATCGACATCGACCGAGTTCGCAGAAACTCGAGCCCGTGACGTAACAATGGCGACTGCTCCTTTTGGTAAGTCGAGGAAACTCCTTCCGCCTACTAGCTCGTACGCGGTCCTTCTATCTCGAACGGACATCTCTAATCTTCTCTTCTCCTTTCCCTTCCCTTCTTCTTCTTCTTGTCCTTGTTTTTCTTCTTCTTCAGAATGGTTACGTAAAAACGCTTTTGCAGATAAATAGAAAAGAATGTTACGTTGTCAAAATTGACAAAAGAAAAATAAAAAGAAAAATAGATTGGAAGAACGGAGGCACATTAAATAGTTTCTTTTAACTTATAAATGAAACAAAAAATGTCCTCATTTCCATAATTATCGTGTATAGTACAAATGGAAAGAGGTGAAGGGCATTGAGGTGTCTTAAAATTCGAGAGTTTCGTTCTAACGATCTTACGTTAATAATAGATCACTTAGAACTTGGTTTGCACGCATCGGATCGTCTACCCTCTTCGAACGTAATTTCTGTGAGAACAAAATTGCGTGATGGTAGCGATTGCTCGGGATGACACGCGTTACCGTAGCTCGCATGCTGTTGAGTTAGCGATTTATAGCCAGTAAAGATTATACGCGTAAATAAAATATGTTCGTCGTGAGTCAGCGTTATTTTAATGACCTTGTCGAACTTAATTTTAATAAAACCTTAGAATAAGAATAAGAAATTATGATCATTAAAAAAAAAAAAACATTTTCCAGAAGGATTCGTCTTCCTCAATGTTGTCAATTGTTGATAGATAAATACCAAGGACCTTTTTTTCCTTTCTACATCCGCAAATATCGGTAACTTCAAGGGAGTAAAACCATCCTTGTGGAGCAGGTCGATCGGCTCCTTTTTTACATCTGTTACAAAGTGGACAATAACGGCTTCACGATCTGTTTGCTACAAACAGCTCCATTTCTTTAAGATTAAAGGATTAGGTGTAAGGAATATACGCCTGGATGGCTGGCAATAATGGAAGAACAATAGTGAGAGGTCTATAATCGGGGCATGGTATGCACTCTAAGAATACCCAGTTTCCTAAACACGGATTCGAAAGAAAAGCTGCAGCGACACTATCGTACCTCTCCTCTTTCCTTTTTTCGTTCTCCACCTACGAAGATCCTTCTAGTGTCGTGCCGATTTGCACGACTATGCTCCAGTAGACGAGCAGAAGAAGGGATTGTCGCGAGAAGCCTAATACCTCTTACCGTCACCGTAATACCCATCTAATAGCAGTAGCAATGGCAAGGATACCACCATCGCACAGAGAAAATGTTTAGAAGCATTCTCTGCGGTCTAATTTTGTGGCTGACTACGACTGGAAAGTTTTTGTGGCTTCGATACTGGAGTGTAAAATGGGATTTCGCAGAGTCTCTTTCTATCCACTCTTCCTAGCTTTTACACACAGGTATTACATACAGGTAAATAAACATCTATATATCTATGTGTGTTAATCGTTACGTAGATAGAACGTTATCTTTACAAAAATCTTTTAATATATTAGTAAAATTTCTAAATGACAGGAAATTTCAAAGTGGTCTGAGTTTTGGGTAAATAATTTGCTCTCGGAAATTCTAAGGGTGCGGAACCCGTAAACGGATGTCCGGTGATCGAAGTATCAAGTGGTCAATATCGAGAGCCAACCCCAAAGAACAACATATCCCGAGATTCTCCTAAGAAGGTTTTTCCCACATTCGTCTATTTTTTCGAGATCGTTTTACGTTTCAAATCTTTCGTACGTTCTATGGGAAAATAATAATATTATATATATATATTTATATTTATATTTCCGTTTAATAAACTTTCATTAATTAAATAATCATTAAATAGATGAAGCGATAACGAGAGAACCCATCAAATCGTTGATGCTTTTCATTAGCGATAACGATACGTAGTACCGTTCGTGATAGAACCCATTATTGGTCTATCATAAGGATTTGCGATCTTAAAGAGAATTAATAAAGCCAACTCGAAATACATTTAAATTATTACTACGGATAATAACTAATAACTTATCTATTTATAAAAATTGAACTAATTTACGAAGAAGTCATTCGAATATAAAAGAATATTAAGGATTCTAAATATATTTCAGTGATATCTACGTTGGAACAAAATCTGACTAAACTTGCTAGATTTTTTTATTTTCTTTCGAGGTTGCTTTGATTTTCCGAAGTTCGGGTGTGTTTCCGACACGTGTAACGGATCCACGTTTTTGTCGGAAAACACAGGCAGCCTAGAAGGGTCTACTCACGGTAGAAAATTTCTTCAGCGTAAAAAAACTTAAAAGGATAAAAAAGAAATGGTTAAAAATATATACATAAGTAAAATACGTTCGCGCACGAGGCAGACAAGGGGTGGCGAGGTCATCCAGTTTTAAGGCGTTTTAACCGATGACGCGTCGTGTGGATGTCGTGAAGGAAACAATGATGCTATATAACAGCCGTCTTCTTCCGTGTTTTATCCTTCGCTCGTTGACACGTCGTTCGTACTAAGGAAGCACTTTTTTCCCTACGGAAAACGAGGAGATCGGTGAAAGCAAAGACGAGGGTGTTAGCTAACAGAGAGAGAAGTCGGGAATAATTATCGATACTAATTGCATCTCAATGTCTAAAAGGGACTCTTTTTTTTTCCTTTGAGAAATTAGTCTCCATGATTTCACTGATTTATCTTTTATATTATTAAAATCATATTTTCTCTATGTTAAATATATTGATAATTACGATAAATGAATAAATACATATATGTAAATAAATAAATGTACGTTTAGTATTTTATATAAAATAAAATAAATATGCGATCATACAAACGCGTATACGTTGTATAATATTCATATAATATGTAGACGTAAATATGACAGAATGACGATTAGAATGGCGCTCGTCGGCCATTGTGCACACGATATAATTCAGCGTACGTTACCCTTTGCGTAACTCACCCCCGTGGCGTGTTCACGTAGAGGGTTGCAGTTCGACCCCTCAACACCACACCTCCCAACAGACCTTGACCGGTCAGCGTCGCACGAGAGCAAAAGCTTTTTCCTTTTGCAGCTGTTAAACCCTTGACCTTTACTGTTGCATGCTTCCAAAATTCACAATGTGTCCGCTTTGTAACGGCGAAAAATTTCAAAAGATGACCATCGTGTCTGTAAGACGAAAGGGGAGGAATCCTTACATATGTTATACGTTAGGATTAGAAAAATAACGTTGCTAATAAGGAAACTAAATCGAGATCAAAGATCTAACATATAGATCGTTCGATTTAAAGAAAAATAATTTATAATTAATATAAGATTTTATTAATATTTAGAAACTCTAATAATAATTCTCTCAATATGATTCGATTAATTTCTTTCAAAATGATAAGACAATGTCACTATTCTTTAATCGATCGCGATAAATGAGTAAAGTCAATTAGCTCACAGAGTTTTGTGGTTTTGTTTTATTTTCATCGTTGATGCAACACATCTACGTAAAGTTAATTCAAGAAGGGTGCGTCGAAAACGCGAATAAGATAACCAAACTCAAGTAGGAGATCTTCGTTCGCGTGGGCGTGACTATGTTTACCCCTGTAACCGTCCATTATAATTATCTTTGTTGTTTTTTCATTAAATTTCTATCAAACTCGTCCCAAGTGTTCCCCTCTTCATGGTAAAAAGGTTTTTATACGTACCCGAAAGACAAAAAATGCTCTTCTTACATCCTTCTGTCACGAAAAGCTTTCAATTTATTTTTCATTTATACGATCTTATGTTAATCGAGACTTTTAATTACTTTATTCTAAACGAGTCTCGCAATATCGCTTTAATTACATATAAATTGATATCCTTACGAAATTATTAAAACCATCACCCATGGTGTTGATTATCCATTAACATTATAATAAATTTGTTTAAATATATAATTGACAAATATTAGGAATGATAATCAAATCAGTCGGTCGAACATTTTCCCAAAGATCCTCTTTGTCTAAAACGATTAAAAGTTCGAAGTATCGGAGAGCCCATAAAAGTGTAGAATCTTATAGCAGTTATTTAGATCGTTATCTAAGTCGATGTTAGACGATACTGGAAGCACATTGCGTATGTAGGTCACTGGCTTCTAGATTAGTTTTACCAAATTTAAGAAAATGGCACGTGCCTTCCACGAATCGTAGAAGGCGTTGGATCTTACGATACACTTAACAGTTTTTTGATAGATAATACATGTTATATGTTATTCTTAGGAATATAAAGTACAAATTATATAATAAAAAAAAGATATTAATAAAAGGAAATACGAAAGAAAGAAAAGAGAAAAGAAACATGTATGCATGTTATGTTCATCATCTCAGTTTACCAAGATAACGAGATGTCTTATAATACCGATAATGTTAAAAGTTGTCGTATTCGACGAAAAGTAAACGGGTAAGTAAACGATGGAAGAAGATTTGAGTTCGTATCCAGGGCAACCGGACCCCATTTTCGTCCTCCTTCCAACGTACCGAGAACGTTTCTGGATGTCTTCTTAAGTTGCTGGAACAAACTTCGACTCGGTAAAACAACGTGTAATACCCGGAGGGAAGCAAAAGCTTAGTAGAAAAAAAAAGCAAACGTGACAGACAGAGAGCAAGAGAGAGAGAGAGAGAGAGAGAGAGAGAGAGAGAGAGAGAGAAATTTACTTACTACGTTGAAAAATCATCGTCAAGAAAATGTCTGATCGATTATATGACATTTTAATTTCATCATTATCTCGATATTATACGTTTCATCCCTTATCCTTTCGATACATATCTTGTTCTTCTTCTTTTTTTCTTTCCAAAAGGAACACAATGATGAACGAAAGAAATGGAGATAAAAAGAGAGATGTTAAGAAAATATAAAGAAAGAAACGAAGATTCGTTTAAGAGCGAAGCTTAATATCTTTGAAATTGGTTTTGGTAGGAAGCAAAGCGAAAGACATAATCGTGGGAGCAGCGAAGTTTCCTTCGGCCAATAACGATTTGCGGCTGGACGATCTCCCACGCGTCACGGTGGAAAGGAAGACGGACGAAGGATTCGTGAACGAATGAACATTCGGTGAGATACTTTTTCCAGAAGAACTTTTTTTTCTCCCCTTCCTTTCCTTTTCCTCTTCGTTTTGGTAGTGGTGCGGCTGAGTTGCGCGCGCGAATGCTTGAATCGCGTAATGTTGCCGCAATTTTCTAGAGGCCTCAAAGGAGCACGACGGTAGGGCCCGCTCCTGGGATTACAATGAGCGATCGTTATGCGTATTCAAAATGGCCTTACCTGGCAGGGTGCAGCCAGAGAGTCCATTGTTGACCCTCCGTTTTCTAGGAAAAACGTGGCCGATTGTGCAAGAGCTGGTCGATGCTGGCGCTCGAACTACGAAACGGATGCCGATGAAAACGCCTTCGCGTTTTTTCCTTTTTTTCTCTCTTTTTTTCTTTCTCTTTCTCTCTTTCTTTTTTTTTTGCTATTTTCTTTCTTTCTTTTTTTTTAATTTCCTTTTGTTGGAGAGAGAGAGAGAGAGAGCCTCTCTTTTCTTCCTTCTTCGATATTGTTCCTCGAATGAAACAATTAACGAAATAGGAAAATAGAAAAATCTAGCTGAATTAGATAAAGGAGAAGAGAAAAAGAAAGAAAGAAACGGATGTGTGATCAAAGTCAAGAGTGAATTTTTCTCTTCCTACCTAATACTAAATGGATCTCCTTTTCTTCCTCGACGAGATATGATATACGCTATGTGCTGCCATCGGGAGCACACACGACAAAACCGATGAGTGATGGTGCTAACACCCTCCTCCTGACGAAAACTTTTGTTTATTCGCATCTCGGTCTCCATCGATCAATGGCCCTGGCCTTTCCGAAGACGTAAGCCATGCCAGAAAGAAGGGGAACGTCATGATGTCTCTACGATTCACCGTCTTCCAGCCTTTTCCATCCTTTGATATCCAGTTACCGCCTTTTTTTGCGTCGCTAGGATACCATATCTCATTTCTTCCAAGCCAAATAATCTTTTTTTTTTTGTAAAACAAAAAGAAAAATTGACTTTGTCCTTTAACAAAATACTATGATCCGTACATATATATATATATTTGCTGATTTTGTGAAATTAATCTAGTACGATTCTATCGTTCATTTTAATTTCTCGGTTGAAGCATTGCATACCGAACCCTCGCATTTTGCTTGATAATGTGGACTTTAATGGCGAAGAAAGTAAGGGAAAAAAGCCATAGAAATACGGCACCGTGTCCGGTCTCCATCTCCCTTTCTTGCGATAATGGTGAACCGGAAAGGTGGTTCTTTTTCTTTCTTTCTTCTTCTCTCTTAGATCGAAGGGCGCCTAAACGCACGTTGGCCCGGTCGCTGTAAAGAACGATTTATTGATTAGTACGGGCCAGCCAATGGGGCATTGGTCAGTTGCACGAATGCTCCCCAGATACAACGACGTAAAGGTCCGGCGCAAAGAGCCGAGGGGGTTGCGTCTGGAGAGAGGGTTGTAACCCCCATGGCATCGGCCGAGGGTCCCGAAGAGATGTACCTTATCTCATTCTCAGAAATTATGGTGGAACGACGAAGGGTGTGTGCACTCTTTCTATGTGTCCTGTCGGCCATAGCTCTTTCCTTCTTTTCAGATCACAGCAAAGAATCTAATATTCTTTTTGATTCAACGAAGTAAATGATCTTTTCTACGCATTCGGAATGTTCTTTCATCCGCTTGTTTGGTCTTAAATTTTTACTGATCGATAACTTTTTTTTTTTTTTAAGATAATCCCATTTTCCTTGCTCCTTTTTATTTTTAAACGCATTTCATTCAATTAACCTTTTTCGTTGTATTTTCCAAGCACTTTCGAGCTTACATCCACTCAATTTTCTTTCTTTTTTTTTGTTCTTTTCCCTTTTTTTCGCTAGATAAAAACCAGAAGAAAAGTTTGGAAGAAAGTTCGAAGAAATGCTGCGCAAACTACGGCTGTGAAACATAAAACTGCGCCTGTAAGCGTTTTTAATTATTCAGAAGAAAGTAACGTGAACCTTTTTAGGTGACTCCTACCGTGCGAGAATCAACGATCCCTCTTTGCACTTTCTTCTGAGAGTATTCTTTTTACTGCGCAATTTTCAATTCATCTATTTTCTTAAGACCAAGGAAAAGAAAAAGAGAGAGAGAGAGAGAGAGAGAGAGAAAGAGAGAGAGAGAAAGAGAGAGAGAGAGAGAGAGAGAGACAGACAGACAGACAAAGTTGTAATATAGTTAGGTCGACATTAACTATTTATTCTTTCATTAAACTACCGTGGATGGGGTGTAAGAATGGTGAGATGACGTTGATGAAGCTGCGTCATCGAGGTCTATAGCCCGATTTTCCAAGAACTTTGTACATTCGAGGGTGCCTGCGACCTCAATTGGCATTATAAATGTTCCTCGCGATAAAAAACTTTCTATTTATTTTTCTTGTGTCCATGTATTCGTCGTATACGAAGTTTATACAAAGCCAATTAAAATTTTAATCCAAAATCAAAAGTTAAAAATGCAATTGTGTTTTTATTTCAGTTTTCAACTGTGTAGTTACTATGGCGTTTAACGCGTAACATAAATCATAGTACGCATAAATCAAATTAATTATGTAAAAAAGGGCTGTTCTACCGGTGACAGATAATTAAAAAGCTTTCAAAAGGCATGCTCTCTCGGCTCATAAAAAGTCGTCCTTCTAACCGACTGATTTATATTGCCTCCTCGTGGGTGGCCCCATCCAAGGTTTTCGGTTGCAGAAAGGAAAACTCTTTAATAGTTTCACGCGTGCATACGAATATTCAATGAATATTTGAAAGAGCGTCGAGATGTTATAGAATCCGGAGCCTGTCTGTCTAAGTCGTTAACATTTTTAGCTACCGTGTAGATACATCTCGCTGCATGTTTTCTACGATCTAAAAAAAGGCAGGTCGATGAAAAATGAAGAGAAAAGAAAAAGAATCGTCATGGGTCATGGCTCTACCATTCGTATCTTTCACTCTTTTATCGATTATTTGTACTCGTCAAAAAATAAACAGGATCGATAGAATCAATCGTACGAAATAAGACAATTCTCTTCTATAAACGACTATCCGAAACACGTGCGTTCCTTCGTCGATATCTTTTTTCCTTCTCATCGCACTTGCGATAACTTCGCAAGCAGCAACAGGCTACGTGAGTTTTCCTTTTGTTTCTTTCTCTCTCGCTCGAGAATTATCGAACATTCTTTCTTAAAGGATAATAAAGAGAAAAAAAATTCTTGTTCGATACATTGCCGATAAAGGTACGTATAAAAAATCAGAAGAAGAAGAAAAAAAAGAAACAAAGAAAAAGGAAATCGAATGAATCGAGAAACGTATTGCGAAATACTCGCGAACTGTACGAGGTTTTAGGTCAGATCGTATAAATCGAATATCTGTAAACCTGCGGCATATGTGCAACCCTCTTTCTTCGTTCTTTACCTTCGTCGAATCTCTTCGGTCCTTCCTACTTTCTATCGTATTATGCAGAAAATGTCATTGTTGGATCTCAATAGTGCAAAGAGGGTAACGTCCGGAATCTAGACATTTACATTGTACATAACTCTCCTATCATGACTTGCGGATAGAACGAAGTTGCGCGATGTATTTTGTAGATTTTTCTCTAGATAAACTATTGGACTTAGTTAAGAGAACGTTATTAGAAATTCATTGTACTTTCTTCTATTGATTTCACAAGAAAATCAAAAAAAGATATAGGAGAAAGAAAACGAATAAATTTATTGAGATCTCGAAGATAATGTATGTATATAAAATATAAGACTAATACGCTACGATACTCTTATTTTGTTTGTCTTAATATCCGTCCGATTTCGATAGTCCGTGGTCCATCGTTTCTCGTTCACAATCTTCACGAAATGAGGATAGCACCATGAAGTGGAAGACGTAAGGAGGAAATCTTTCTCGAGGCAAATACGAGGGATGATCGAGTGGTTCGAAAAGGATAGACGAATGCATCGAAAAAGACGAGACGAACGTTCGTACGAAGAAACTTTTCACGGATGGGAACTCGTGTTTTTCCGCCTTTGTCCCCTTATTCGTGACCACCCTCTCGTTCTATCTTTCTCTTTCTTTCTCTGTCCTTTAATGTGAAAATCCTGTAACGTGTTTACCAACGGGAACCATAATAAAAATATTACGAGAAGGTATGACGATGGAACGTAACCTAGATCGTTTTAACGTGGGACGAGATATAATTGATTTCCTTCGACGATGATTTATTAACAGCCACATTAACAAAAAAATACTTTTATATAAATGGTATTTAATTTACTCAAATATGTATCTAATGTGCCTATTATCTGGAGCACAAATCGTCTTTCTAATGGGAGAAGAAGGATTTCCTTTTCAAATCTTTTAAAAGGAATTATTTTTCTTAACGATATCGTAATAGTCGCCTGGAGAAAGAGAATCATTTGTAGTTTAAATATCAAATATCCTTTACGATTCTTAAAAATTTCTATCAATAGCGAGTCCGAAAACGATCGATCTTGGTTCCGGATATTAAAGCGTTTGACGATAAAAGAAAGGATTTGCGTTTCTAAAGGCTACCTTTAGAATATTATTTTTTGATGGAGAATTCGAGTCAAAGATCGGACCGTTCCCTTTCAGAATGTAGATCGTTTTCTTTTACCCTTTGCCGCTGTATGTAGTTACATCCTGTCCGAAATTTTCGATTCTGGAGCAAAGGAGCAAACGTTGTTGGTCAAAGGACTCGTGAAAAACGAACGCAATGGAAGAGAAGCAGATATCTCGAGACAAGGATAGACGCATATTGGACCGGAAGAGTGGAACAATAACGTCGAGAATGTCAGAGCTTTGTCGCGAAGAACCGGAATCGAGAGGCGTTAACACGATCCTTGGCCAAGGAGGATGGTCGCTGGGCAACATCGACGCTGTCGGACTCCTTTTGCTAAATACTCGCCACGCCCTTGGTGCTTTCCAGTTTCTTAAATCCAGAAGCGTGTCCTGCGAAACATCAAGAATCTTTTTTCAAGCCGCCCTCGAAAAAAATCCTTCTCTTAAGTCGGCCTTATAACTTCTACAAAATTTCTCTGTATATTTTATCTATCCAAATGTAACATTGCGTAATGAGATAAAACTGTTGGCCACTTAAATTTTGTAATTATTATTTACGTGGGCAATTAATACATTGTACGCTATATAAGGAGATTAAAATATATGTTTTGGATTATATTAGTCCATTTAAAGACTCGATCATCATCTTAGTAAATCCTCGTGAGATTCGTTCTTAATCTCGTTAAACAATTTCGTACCCGCATCAATCTACCCTTTTCACTCCTTTGTAACCAAAGCTCTTTTATATGATGGCGCTGATATCTTTCAAATAAAAGAGTAAATCTGTAAGTATGAAAATAATAAAATCGCTCTCCTCTTGGATAAATTCGAAAAAGTAATGTTAAGTTTGAGAAAGAAATTGCTTATGATCTTTATGAATGTACATCGTAATCTCTATTCCATGATATATTCTATCTCTGCGGGTTAGATAAAACTCAAAGTCGAGCGAATCTTTCGATTTCCCACGCTTTTTATAATACATATGTGTATCTATGCATATATTATATTACTAGAATACAATTTAGAATATCGATCGATTTCGAAAGGTGCCTAGGTCACTCGTCCTATTCCTATCTTCCGTCAACCATTTCCACTCTTTATCCTTCTCCTTTCGACATATTGTGGGAGTCGCTCCGGTTTACATAATTTTCCCAGGATCTCGCTTTTCGAATATTCGAAAATCGCAACACTTGCCTAACCTGCGTGTACGAAGGGTGGATGGTAAGTAGGAAGGAGACAGAGGAAGGAAAAACGAGAGAATAAGAAAGAGAAGAAACGTGGACCCTAGGTCCTCGTCCTTCAAAGGTTGAGCCGGTGAAATCGTATGGCTTTGTATGGAAATAAGAATGGCACCCTTGCACCAAAGCTCGCACCCACACATAGCTCTTTTCTCGAGTATATCCGTATTCGGTCGCACCAAGGAACACGTTGGAAATTCGAATGCGAACTTCAAAAGAGAGGCATGGAATGAGAAAGAAGTGCAGAAGAGAGAATGGTGGAAAGAAGGCGAGTAAATGTGTGAGATAGTATGTAGGAAACGAGAGAAGGAAGGGAAAGAAAGTGAATTCATAGATACGATTCGAATCGACGCATTGCGAAAATATTTTTTCAACCGGAATCAAACGTGTTAAGGAAAGCCCTTCACAAAGGAATATTGAACACATTCTGAATTAAAACGTTTAATTTCAATGAATATGGATCATCGATTAAAAAAAGAAAACAAAAATACTATAGTTTTTTTATTTACTTCTGAGAGGATTAATAGTTATCGTACGAATTACAATGTCCACGTTAATTGACTATTTCTCATTCGTGTACGATGGCGATGTCGGCCATGAAAAAAGAACACGAAGTACGGTCAGAATTCTCCCCGCTCCAGAGATCCAATCTCATTAACCCTTCACTACCCAGAATTCAGAAAGAGGGTCGGTGTATCTAACGCCATCTCTGTAGCCATAGTAACCAACCCTTCTTTCATCTTTTTGCTTCCAGGTCCAATCGTCGCGACCCTACCTGCCGTATTGGATATCACGATGCAAGGTGTATAATACTCCGCCATTACAACAGCATAATTTTCAAAAAGAACAAATAAAATTGTATATAATCAAAAAGATCTTCGTTTATTGTTTTCTTTTAATAACTGAATTCACCATAAAGCATTGTATAATAATAACTAATTCTTAAGATATTTATGAATCTCGTGACCAAGGTTACTCTGTTGACTTTTGCAAAATTGAAGAATACGTTCGCACCCGTTGAATTTCTTTAAGGTCTTGAGTTTATGAATATAGAAAAGGCTTTAAACGTTTCTATGAGTTTAGATTTTTAGTTCGATAAATCGTATAGTGAATGCATTAGTCGAACAATACCCACGAGGAAACACATTGAATCGATTTAAATAAATAATGTGCGATCTGATATGAGGAGCGACAAAGCTGACCTGTCACAACAGTCGTGGTGTGTCACCCTTTGAAAAAGGATTCAGACTCTATGGGCGATTCACGTTTTGGAAATATTTAAGTGGATCGCCGATGTTTTCAGAGATAGCATAAGCATCTCCATTCGCTTACCAGATTTGTACGTCGATGTGCTTCTGTCTACGAAAAGGGTTTCTCGTTAATCTACGTTAAGAAAGGGCAAAAGGTTCGAATGTCGTTGCCAGGTATCCTGAAAAATGAGACCGAACTCTGAAGAAATATGTAACTGGTCAGTCATGCGCGAACGCCGATTCATGCTAATGATAAATAAAGTAGTTTCGAAATTTAAGAAAATAAATAACAAATGGATCGATGATCGAAGGAAAAGTATTTTCTAAAATTGAAAATTAAATTGATGATGATGAAAAAAATTACCTCTTGTCTGATAAAACCACATAAAAATCGAATAAATTCGGTTTAATCGAATTTGCTGTTAGTCGGTGAAAGTGCAAACGCAATTAGGGAAATTTCGTCCTCATAGACTCTAATTATTGTTTACTTTGCCAACCTTTTAGAAATTCAGCGTTCTCTCCTGGGATGTACTTATAAATTTCCCCTTCGATTTACATATTCATCGACAAATTTCACGTACCTACGTATCTTCATTACTAGTAAATATGTTCTGTTTTTTTTTTTTTAAACAGAACAAATATTACGTTCCTAAGAAGTTAATAATTACGAGAAATATCTATAAAAAGTTTCATGCCATTTCAAGAATTTCAAGAAAATGATAAGAACAAGATAATTGGACCGAGAGTTTCTCGGTGGAAGTGGCATTGACGTAAAGAAAGGGCAGAATCCCTTTCTCTCCCTAGCTTCTTGCTACTGGCGAAAGAATCCAGACGAGGAACGCAACGATCGAGGAGAAAGTTTTATCCTTATTCCAACGCATTTTTGAAATCGAATTCATGCTCGAATCAACGTCTAGGATGGTCCAATTGGATGCCAATTAAAGTCGAAGGCAAAAGGAGGGTAGATTAAACGGCAAATAGAAGCAGAGAAAAAAGGGTGAGAGAGAGAGAGAGAGAGAGAGAGAGAAAGAGAGACGAGAGGAGAATAAAGAACTAAGAAAAAAAAAGAAACTCTCATTGGCATTCGTTGGAGAGCCGTATAAAAAATAGCCTCACCCCCGGCTAAGAACGTAACTTGGATTTCTCACGATCGGGTGAAACGAAAGATGGCGCAAAGGAGGAGGAGGAGGAGGAGGAGGAGGATGAGGCAGAGGGGGAGGAGGAAGAGATTGTGGAGGAGGAAGAAGGAAGTGAAAGCCGCAAAAGAAAGGGGAAAGAAGGAAAGAAGACGGAAAGAAAGTCCAACTCCAGGAGCCCTTGGAAGAAGACAGAGCCCAGGCCAAGCTTTCGGGGCGAGCTCTCGGGCTGCTAGAGGGATGATGAATATAAAGGCAGGGCAAGCAGTTAGGGTGGATTCAACCCTCTCGGCTCGCGAGAGGTTCACGGAGAGCCCAAGGAAGAAGTTCAGATCAATACTTTTTATGCGAGAACCACGGGGAAAAAAGGTGGTGCGGGGGTTTGTGCGAGAGACTCGGGAGGGGTGGTTAGTTCAGACGAGTACGGTTCTCGCACGGAAAGGTGGAGACGTAACCAGAAGCCCAGCTCCTCTCTCTCTCTCTCTCTCTTTTTCTCTTTCTTTTTCTTCCTTTTTCTATCTCTCTTTTTCTCTCACCCTCGCTCCTTCACCATCCAACCCTCTTTTTCTCTTTCCACGTGCCGCCGTAATCAGGAATATCATTAAACTCTCGCCTTCTTCCTTCGCGAGAGTATCCTACCCTCTCTCCTCATACCATCCCGGCTTGTACTTCCCTCTCCTCCTACTACTTTTACTCTTCTTTTTCTTCTTCTCTTTCTTTTTCTTCTTCTTCTTCTTCCTCTTCTTCTTCTTCTTCTTCTTCCTCGAGCTCCTCTCCCTTCAGTATCCTCTCCTCTCAGGGCATCCCCGACACTCTGACAAGCCCCTCGTTACTCTCCCGCGAGCACAAAAATAAAAGGATGAGAGAAGAAGCCGAGAACGCAATCTTAACGATTCGTCGAAGGCCGCTTCTACTTCTACCTCTTCTTCTTCTATCTCTTTTTCTTCTTCTTCTTCTTCTTCTTTTTCCTCTTTTTCTTCTTCTCTTTCTTTACTTTTACTGTCGCATGTATAAGATCTCGAAAGGATGCCTGACGTGAAAGAGTCCTATTTAATCGAAGAGAACACGCATCGCACGATATTTTAATATTTACATACTTGATATTCGTCTTATTCGATGTATAAAGTAAACGGAGAATCGAGGAATATATTCTTACATTTTTAAAAGTAGACATTTACCAATACAACTTTCGATTTTTTCCTTTGACGACGTGACCTTTTTCCTTTTTAGGTTTCCTTAAAACGAGCGTAAAAATGGTTGTCCGTTTTTCGTCTGAACAATGTTCGTAACAGTCGAAAAAACATTGTAACGGAAAAAGTTATTGACCGTATCCGATCTTCAAAATCGAAACTGGAGTAATGTTGTAAATTTTCGGCTTTTGTGATTTACAATAGTCCCACTTTCGTACTTTTCTTCGAGATACTCATACTACAATTCCATGCAGAAATCTTTCTCTGGTAAGAAAATCTCCGGAACCTTTCCTCGACGCGTCGACTTTGTCGTAAATCCTACAGGTTGACCAAAACTAGAGCAAAATTTTCTACAGTTTTATGGAACACAGATGGGAAAGAGTATTGCGATCTATTTACGAGTAATGTTAGGTAAGATGACTTATGTAACCAATGTCCTTGACCATTGGGAAAACAGTTTTGAAATATTTCCTTATTTCTTCGAGGCATCGATTTACGATCGATCTTTTTATTCTCACCTATTTTAAGAATAATAATAATGTTTTATTTATTAATATTAACATGCAAATTTGAAACTGCAACAATAATAATATATAATTTTCTAATAATAAATGTATCTTTCTAAGCGTAAATATCGATACATCGATTACATCGCATAAACTTAGATTTATTATTCGATTCAATAGCAATATTTTAATAAAACAGTTTAAAGGTAAGAATATTTTTTTTATTTAACAGAAAAAAGGAAACGACGTGGAAAGTAATTCTTATGGTTAAGCGTGAAATCAAAGAGGGTGCACCATCCCCATTGCTTCTTCATCGGCAACGATACTATCCGGTGAAAACAGGTAGGTATGTGGAAACCCACACGAAAGATCTGAGACGAGTTCGCCACCCCCGAACCAATAGCAGTGTTCCGTGTGATGCCCACACGTATGCTCGACGTAGACCTTTGAAATTCTGCAATATGTTATTGTTCGGCTTGAGCGAGTATCTTAGAGACCTACCCTACCCCTCAGCCATTGTCGTGACTCTTACAGATATTGACAACCCGCAGGAGAAATTGGCGGGATATCTAGAATCTCGGATCTTTCCGGGACATGCATCTGCTCTCGAGAGTCGTTTTTCTCTTCTTGAACGAGAACTGAAGTGGTTGAGCGTAAGGGATTAAATTCGTCTCTCGTTTCCATCATCAAGACGGTTAATCGATATAATAGATCGATACTCGATCCATCTCGTTGATTAAAGATTTAGCGAAAATATCGCCATTAAAAAAATGTTCCTACCAAATTAATACCGATAGGTAAGTTACCTGAAAAACTTGAAAATTCTATGAAACTCCATCTCTCGAAGAATCGGCCTTTGTGCTCACGCCCATTCGAAGGATCTATTAAAATTTCACGGACATTAGCAAGAAACGAGCGAAGCACAATAGCATTTACGATGAACGGCGATCATGGTCAGTTTCTTTGTTCTCTTCTTTCTCTCTGGATGTATCTCGAGGAGCAAGTTAGCGTTTTGAAAATATGCTTTCTACAACTCCTTTGACTCCTTCCATGCACGCTGAATCTGAGACGAAAAAAGACAATAGTCGTTGAGTCGGGAGGAAAGGGATGGAAAGGGAAGAAAACGACTTCCTCCTGAAACGAAAAAGAAGAATTCAGTCGAGCCGAAAAACGGAATACGAGAGGAGAGGAAAATGATGGAGGTGGGGAGAAGAAAGGGAAAAAAAGCGAAAAAGTTCTCCAAGTGTAATCTTGCCGATAATACGTAGATTAGCTTCCGAGCTATTGGTTACCTGTCATCGAGTAGAACTGATTGACTGACTGAATGACTGACTGACTGACTGAACAGCAGGTCTCCTCTAGTCATTCGACAAGAAGAAGAATCACTCATCTTCCTTTGCTAAACCGTACGAATCTGCCGCAAGGGTTTTTCGACTTTCAAGCTGCGGCAGGATGATAATAATTGCCGTGTTATTAACCATTTTAACTGTTTAACCTGAGCTTCATTCTTTCCTTTGACCACCGCATATTTTCTCTCCTCTTCTATTCCTCTCAGTTACCATCGTATCTCTTATTGGTATAATATATTTTCTGCTACTTCGTTTCTTTACTCTCTTCGAGTAGCTGCTATCAAGAACCTCCCGTGAATACGATTTCTTTCTCGAAACTTTGCCAAAAACTTTTTCCATTTGCTCTTATGTCCGGAAAGCAACACAAAAAGTTAGCCCTTATACGAAGAAGGGTAAAGATACTTTGAGTTTTTTATATATATTCTGTACATTTTCGTATGTCTATTTTATCAAGAAATCTTATAATGCCAACGCTAACACTTTCGATTCGAATAGAACATTATGTAATATCGGTCGAGTCTCGAAATTTGTTTGAGCTTCTTTTCTTTTTCTCTCTTTTTCTTTTTTTTTTTATTTAAAATTATCAGCATTCGGACCTCTTCACGAAAAATAAAATCCATCGAGAATCATAAAACGTGTTCAAACCCATGGATAAAAGATCTACGACACGCGCTCTTATTTATTTCACCTTGTCACGCACGTCATTCCGATCTGCATTCACCCGCACGAACGTTAATCGCAGCTGCATCTATGAGCATTGTCCGATTTCTTGAAAAAAGGCTCGCGCGTCACGATTTCTTCTCGACTTGAGAGGGAAACTTGAAAAAGAGATACACGCGCGAAGTACGTCCGTCTTTTCGATGACGAATCGAGGTTCGTATCTTTAGATCCATAACCGACTTGCGACTCGTTTCAAACCGAATCGACGCGTCATTAATCGCTTTTCAACTTCGAGTACCTTACGAAATTTCATCAAAAATATCGCCATCCTATATATATATATATATATATATATATATATATATATGTACACACACACACACACACACGTACGACACCGATTAAATTAATGAACTTCAAATTTTAAGCAACGCAGGCATTTTTACTTTTAAATGCAAGATGACTCGAAGAAAATTGAATTCGATCGATCTTCCATTCATTGTTAAATACGAAACGCATTGGAATACGATGACCTTTTGGTAAAATCACTTATCTTTTGACTATTGAAAGCAATTATTCCATGCATTTCACCTTGCGAATCAGCACGCGCCATATGCCATACGGAAATTTGAAATAGTCAGTCGGTCAGTCAGTCGGCTTCCGTTTGGACTTGCCGCGAATGACTTAGCATTTTGCCGACCAGGAAAAATCGCGGAACAATCTTATAATGACGCCTCTCAGCTATGGTATATACCTTAGAAACAACATTCATCATTTGTGGAATAATATTGGACCACCACCACTGACCAGAACGCGTGGATAGAAAGTATACTGCAAAAGGATCGTAATAGAAAGAAAGGGAGTGTGTATAAGGGCTGGTAGTTTCTTTTCTTTCTCTGTCTAACACACGTATATACATATGTTCGCACGTACGCATGCACACATGTATACATCTCCCTTCGTCCCTTTTTCTATCTCGCTTAACGATGCGTTTTATGCCGGCGTTAAAACGTTTTTCGCAAAAACTACCTCTGTTTCATCTAAAGCCAAACGTTGGAAGAAGGAGGAAAGGAAGAGAAAGAGAAAGAAGAGAAGAAAGAAGAAGAAATGAAATAGAGAAAGAAAGAGATAGAAATAGAGATAGAGAAAGAATGAGAAAGCTAGAGAGAGAGAGCCAGAGAGGAGAGAGAGAGAGAAAAGGAAAAGAGGCGTAATGATGTTAGGTGAAATGATTTACAATCTTGCTCTGGTCGGTCTCCTTTTTTATTTTTTTTCACGAGGTGAGAACCTTTGGCTAGTCACGTGGCGATATTTCCACCTATTGTCTCTATCATTTTACCGCAGACCCTCCGACGTGGTACTTTGGAGATAAAGACTATTTCACCGAAGTTCGGACGACCAAAGAGAAAATAATAAAAAAAGAAAATACAAAGATAGAACGATCTATATCGTGAAAAAAAAAAACCATATGGTTTTTTCTTGGAGAAATGATTTTTTTCCGATTCTTCGTATCATTGATTTTGATCGATAATATAGTACTAAGATATCGTCTATCGTAATTTATTTACAACTTTTCTTTCTTATCGCTCTGTAGTTGATAAAAAAGATCTGTTACAAAATAAACTTATTTTAAATTTGGAAAAGAGAATTTTCAAGATTATTTTACATTTATTCGTGTAAACTTCCAATAGATCGGAGAACGAGAACGACGATCTTTCTTAAAGATCGAAGAAGGCAGGTGAAGATATCCAGCCATCTCGCGACTTCAGCTCCTTCGGTGCGCGTATAAAAGGATGTGCCGGCTGTTGCGCAAAGCCGTGTTCCAGGAAGGTACAAAAGTCCCAATATATTAAGTGCAGTCCTTTCGTCCTCGCGCGGGAAACGAAGGATTCGACGTATGCTAGAGACCTCGAGGGGGTGGCCCTTAACAATAAGGACCCCTCTCGATGCGCATCAATATCCTTACGTCGAATGGCACATATTTTTTCACGATACAAATGACACCTTCTCTCTTGTAACCGATACCTGTGAACCCTCTTCCCTTCCATCGAAATGATCCTTCCTTCCTTCCAAAAACGACTTTTTCGCCCACTCGAAATACTGCGATTTACGAGAATAAAGCAAGATTATTTTTCTCATCGCGATAAAAAGTGTAACTTACAGTGATGAATTGGTTCGAGAATTTATACGTCCAATATATATATATATATATATATATATATATATATATATATATATATCTGTGTGTGTATAAAAGTTCTTCGTGCGTGAAAGGTTCAATAATAAACATTGAATTTTTATTTTGTTTTAGATCTTAAAAAAAAATAAGACGAAGAGTGAGAAAAAAAAAGAAAGAACCAGGAACGCAGTAAAGTACTCCCCTATAAAAATTGACGGTAACTATTCCAAACACGTTGGCAAACGGTGACAAAGTTAGGTTTTTAGGTCAACACCTTGGTGCATTTCGCGGAGACCATAAAAGTGTTACGAGTGCGGCTGTCAGCGGCGCCATAATCGAAGATTAATCGCCAGTAGAGACGGCAGTAGCTACGGTGGGTGGATGGGAGTGTTAGAGCTGATCGCCAAAGTAAAAAAATGCACTGAAAGGAAAGGAAAAAGATGGTATGCCGGGTACGGGCAGGTCATTGGAGTCTTCGTCGCTCCGTTTTCCCTTTTGTGCTGGGACAATTACTCAAAGATTAGAGCGAGAATTTGCGAGGTGAAGGCAAAAGGCATAGGAGGAAAGGGAGATGGAGAGAAGAACGGGGACAATCTCGCTCACTTGATCTTTACATTTACGATGGGGCCACCTCTCCTCCTTCTATTCACCGGCCACGATGAAATATCGTCGTCTTAGCGCGAAAAATCGTAAGGTAAGCCTCCTTCCTGAGTAGGAGAAAGAAAGAGAGAAATACGAGGAAGAAGAAGCGTGGATGGCCTCGAGAGAAGACGTCGCGCTCGGTCTCTATGAGATTGCGGTGTCTGGAAAAAGAGATTTCAAACCTGTGAGGAAATTGATACCTGCATCAAAGAAAGAAAGAAAGAAAAAGAGAGAGAGCGAGAGAGATTAAGAGAAAGAAAATGTTATACTCGTTCATAGTAAATGCAATTAATCCTAACAAAAATTCATCTAACGGATTTCTCGACTAATTTAGTATTAGATCTTCGATCTCCGATGTTATTACAATCTCAATTTGATTTTCCTTCATATTTTTAACATATTTTTGATTTTGCTAATAAGTTATATTTAAGAAAAAAAATCCATCTTTAAGAGGAATCATTTAGCACGAAAGGAAGTTTTGAATGGAGTGTAACTCTTCATAGCTACCGGATGTTCGCATGTTCGTAAGCTGAGACAGGTCTAATTTCTTCGACGACAGTCCTTGGAGTAAGCAAAAGGAAGAGAGGAAAAAAATATGAGAAAGAAAAAGAGGAAGGAAAGGAGAGTGGGAAACTAGAGTGAATAGTCGAAACGCGAGAAAATAGAGAAAAATGTCAAGGGTGCTGGTCTAAAAACTTGACCAAAAGGAAAATAAGATGGAAACCGATTTGGAAGGAAACAACGGGACAGGAAATGGAAGTCGGAAAGCGAAACCTTTCACGTACGTTTCGCTACGTTGATGAAAACCATACTTGGAATTCCAGCACAACTTTACAGCTTTAAAGAAGTGTAAAAATAGAGATCACTTGTTCGAGTAACGAAGGATACAAAATCATTCGATGCTAGTAACATATTTTACAAGAGCAATTCCAAATTTTTGTCTCTCCTTTTGTCTCTCGTTGCTTCTCTCTTTTTATTCTCACTCTTTCTTTTTTCCAGATATGTTGAAGAAGAAATATTATTTTTCAAACAACCTTGAAATCTTGAATTTGACAAGACTATATAGGAAACCAAGTTCCTTGAACGCGACGCAATATTACCCTATTGTTAATATACCAGTTTCTTTTCTACTTAAATTATATTATCTTTTTTATTTTTAATAATTTTCTTACGCAAAGACTAATCTAAAATAGATTAAACAGGAAAAAGTAATTGCTTATAGTATTTTATTTATGATATCATAATTTATTAGCTATTCTTCTAAATATGAAACTCTTAAAAAATCGTTTCTTTTAAATAGAACATATAGAAATATAAAAAAAGACTTTAGAAGAAAGAGAAAAGATTCTATCATCTATAAACGAGAAGGCAACAGTTCGTAACAATTCCGACCTTACATCCATTTACAGCAAGGAAGAAAGTCGTATCTTTTCTCGCAGCGATGGCACTATTATCGCGTTGCCAAGACACGAGACACTCCGGAGGGGGTTCGCCTATTCCACGTCGGTAAAAACAAGCCTTTATTCCCGAGCACCATCCATTATGATCTCAGGTGACACCATTAGACGTTCTCACGTCTTCGTACAAGATCTACTCTTCGCCAACGAGTCTTGCATCCGACCCACATTCATGAGTCACCTCCTTCGAATTTTCCATTAATACACTCTTTAGTTTCTCATCGTGATAAGAGCATTCTGATTGGACAATGGAATCGAACTGGAGAAGAATAAAAACTATTTAATAATATTTTGACATGATCGTTCTTGTTTTTATTATATCTTTCACCTTTTTCTTACTTCTTTCTTTCCTTCTGCGGTATTTGTTTTCATTCTTACTTTTTTCTCTGTTTTTAATCGAAACAATACCTTAAAGAGAAAACTAGAAGTTGACAGTAAAGCTTTGCAGAGTCCATACTTGGATAATAGACGTCATACATTTTTCCTTATATGTATAATCTTATTTATGATAAAAAAAATGTCATATCAAAATGATTACTTTAAGTTGTTTCTGTTTCGACAGGAATTCGCTTAGACATCTCGTCCTAATGAATCATTCATAGAATTAATTATCGCGTTGTGTCCCACATTGTGCGTTTTTTTTTTTTAAGTGAGAATACGTAATGGTAGGATGCAATGGAAAAACGGGAAACTAAAAGAAAACAGTTGGTTATCGGGGTAAGCATTTAAAGGTATCGCCTAATCGTCTAATCGATGGTCAGTCTGAACGGTCAGGAGACGGTCGTCGTATCCAGAACATTGACGCGACAGTTGCGTAAGTGCGTGGTGGTTCCGTCGGTCTGTCAGTGGCCACTGGCAGATGTTGCGATGCTGGGCTATCCTAGTTCAGTATATGCACGCCAACAGCATCGACCTATGCCCGAATAAGCTTGTATTTCACGTCCACGCGTACACCATTTCCTCGGAGAACCCTCTTAAAATTCGAAATTCCAAGCTCACCGGAAAGAGCGTGCCCACTTTTTCCCTCTTTTCCCTTTTTTCTCCCTTTTTTCTCCATACTCTCTATATTTCTACCTACTCCTCCCTTTTTTTACGATATTAGGATCATCGATTATACGAAACCACGAATAAATCATTTTTCCATCTCTCGTATCTAATGAGAACATTTTATAAATACAATAAAAATTAATCAATGGGAGAAATTAATTTGTAATTTGAAAGATGTTTATTAACCGTATCTTTTCCAATAGAAATTATTCGTTGGAAAGTCTGCTAAAAAAAAATTTATAAGGATCCAAATGGATCTAAGATCTATCTATCGTTCAGAAGGAAAGAGAAGAAATGACTAGAGACGCAACCCAGCATGCTGAGTTAAAAATGATGCTTTTCTCTTTTTCAAATTGAAGTCACAGGGAAACTCTTTGCTGCGGAATCTTCGAACCAACAACAATGGTCTTCACAAATGGTGCTCGTTATCGCTTGCGGTAGCCTCTATTCTCGAATTCTAGGTTGAAACTTGCGACACGGATTCAGGTCTAAAAGTCTTAGTGTTCTATGAGATCGCTGTGTCTAGGTAAGGGTTACAAGCCTCTTCTAAGAAAACTTTTTGCCGTTTGCCAATAAATCAGACTCCCAGTTTGAGTATCGTACGGTCAAAGATTCATGTTGCTACCGTTTGCTAAGCTTCTTCTATGAAACCGAGATAGGAAATAAGAAAAACTAAAAATATCCATTGGTCGTTCGTCATTTATCGTCGCTATTAATAAAAAGAAAGAGATGGTTTAATGGATAGAAATAATATACAATTATATCGTATTTCAGCGATAATGGAATTGAATAATATCTAGAAAGGCAATCGATCTTAAAAGAGAAAAGCGAGAACTTCCTTCGATGGATCGATGCATCAGCTTTACACGATTCCATTGCGGTTAGTCATGGTTTTAATATGATGTACATGATCGAAGGACGCAAGAAAGTTGATCTTATCATTATCAAATTGATATTTTTGATATAAATAAAATCACTTACATAT
This sequence comes from Vespula vulgaris, assembly GCF_905475345.1. Lineage (NCBI taxonomy): Eukaryota > Metazoa > Arthropoda > Insecta > Hymenoptera > Vespidae > Vespula > Vespula vulgaris. The sequence goes on along the minus strand of NC_066587.1, from coordinate 5,943,000 downwards.
ATCCGAACGTAGAAGATTAAACGTTAAGATGTTCAGAAAAGAAAAGATCGAATCGAAGATGTTAAAACAATTGTTACGTGAGCGGAAAGATAGATGTATTCGTTGGATGTTGTAGTCGTTCGATGGTGGTTTCGTCCACTCGACGTAGGCGGATTAAACGGGTGCGAGAAGAAGAGAAACGAGAGAGTCGAGGGACGTCGCAGGGATGAAATCCTGATCGCGTTTCACGAGCTGCCACCTTCGAATGTCGCGGCAGGTTCCATTAGCGCTACCTACGTTGGCTCTTCTCAAAAGAAAAACTTTCTTCCTCGCAGCAACATTATAGCACCCTGCCAAAACACGATTCTTTCTCGGTTGCTCGATCCTAGAAGCTGAAGGCCATGAGGAACGCGCACGGATCAAAGGGGTTTCAGGAAGGTTTTCCAATGCGATTACGTCATAAAAGATACCCGAGATTCGAGTCTACAACGAACATACACATAGTTGTCCAACCACATCCTATCAACGAAGAAGACCATCCGTTCGCGTTCGCTCGCTTACTCGCACAGCCACCTTTCACGAAAGAATTCTTTTCTCTTTCTCGCTATCCTCCCTTCTATACTTGAAAGGGTTTTCTACGGAGTCGAACATATCGCCTCGGAAAGAGTTTTCGACGATACTCGGAAGGGATTATCAGGAGGTCTTGAGTATTTTATCGTTACCGTACTAGCTTACGTGAACGCGAATTAAATCGTCCGTGTATTTGCTTCAACAAGATAAATCTTGCGATTTGTTTATTAAAAAATATAAGGAAATATTCAAAAGTAAGATAAAAATATGATTATAATAGTCTGTAATAGTTTAAAAATACTTTTGATATATCGTTATCGTTAGTAATCAACAATGAATTTGAAGATGATCGAAAATAATGTCAATTATTGGAACCATTGAAATAAAGTCTTAGAAATAGAAGTTGTTCGGAGATCAGCTGCAACCCATAAATATCTTAGCCCTTTTAGGAGTAAGAACCACACTGACCATATAGACCGCTCTGAATTATTGCGTCCCACCAACTAAACTCTTTAAAGTATGGCTGTCCCTTGCTTCATGGATGCTGCTGTATCGTTATACCTCTTTAAGGTTTTTCTAAAAGTTCCGTAGACTTCTATAAGTTATGGGGCCCGGTGCGACCGTCAGCATGGAACAACGAACTTCGAGCAAGATGGACAATACCGTCTCAAATACAAAACCGCATGAGTAGTTACCTGGGTATTACAATTCACATTGAATGAGTCTTCCAAATTTATTCTTATTTATCTATGTAACTCCTACGTGATTAAAATTTGTATTACAAGGCATGTACCTCGGAAAACATGTTATAAATTTTATTAAGTTAAACATGTTAATTAATTTATTAAAAACGAACAATATCGAAAGATTATTCTCGAGACAAACCAATGCTCGATATTTTTGAGGAACTTTTATGATAAGAACTTCGCATATATTATATATCTACAACGAATAATATTTGTCAAGAGGAAAGGAAAAGGTACAGAAGAACTTCACTAGGAAATTTCGTTATGAAGAGACACGTTCGGACCAACTTTTTTCACGCATTCCATGCTTATCGGACAAACAGATATGTTTGCACGGATAAGGACCTGGAAGATCGAACCAGAAAGAGGTTTTAAACCTACGATGGTTCGAAAGAAACGCAACTTCTAATCTTCGAGAAGATCAACCTTACCGAAAATATAAATTCAACTTCTCTGAATTTATTTACTTTATAGATAACTTTCGTGCTAACTCAAAACCGTACAGATGGCATATCAGATTGGAAAAGATATTTTAACCGACAAGTAATATTAATTTTAATATTACTTTTAATATTACTTGAGTACATCAAAGTATTAATGTTTTTAAAATCTATTTAATAGAGACCTACATATATATATTTTTTTCTTGGAACAAACGTCCTATTTCAAAATAAATTTGTAGCAGACATTTTGATCGAAGGAAATGTAATATCAGTATACAACACAATACGAAATTCTTTTCATAGATCGAAAATCCTTTTATTCGCCTTCTCACTCGAGATATTTATCTCTACTAAAAGCCGGACTTGTAGAATTACTATTGCGTCCTGGCTTATCGCGATGCCACGTCAAGAAAATAGCTAAGAAAGAAAGATTCATGCCTGTGAAAGTGTTACGTTTTGAGAGATAAGGTAAAAAAGAAATTCTAGCGAAAGAAATTGCTTAAGTAACTATTATTTCTTTAAAAATCGGTTTTTTCCTTTTTCATTTTATCGATAAGAAGTTACAACTTTTGTAAGTGTCATTCGGTTGAACGCTTTGCTATTGAATTTTCGATCGACAAATCTAAATTGTAATTCTAATACCTCTCGAATTCTAAACGACACGCCCTATCAACGTACTATACAATTATCTATCTATCTCTCAGCTCTTAAGAACTTTTGAATAGCAAGGACGTTAACACAAGCTACAAATGAAACTCGTTGCCTTTGGGCCTCGATCATACGACTGAACGATTTTGAAAGCGAGAGATGATAGCGTATAGCGAGCTAACGGAACCCTCTCGCGTATTTTTCGAGATCGAAGAAGCAAAGGATTGAAGAGATGGAGTGTGAGAAAGCAACGAAGCATGTTCGTCTCGTTTCAATCGGGGAAAAAAAGGAGAAAGATTAGAATCTTTAGAGACACTTTTATATCGACTTCTATCGGTTCTTTCTTACTGAAGTATTATCGGATGACGATAAAGATCTTTGTTCTAAATGGGATTTAATCCGGCAAGAAATGAAATCTGATTTCTTAAATTTTAACAAAAGTTCGAATCTAATACGCATGGATAATTTAATCGCAAAAAATGTTCGTTTCATGTTTCACAATCATTATCCGTCATTCAATTCTTAAACTTTTGTCTAAAAAGGGGTGTAGAGGAAAAACAGGTAAAATGAGAAACGGACAAATTCCAACATTATCTAAAATACGACTGTGAAACTATGAGATGATAAAAGAACATAAACAATGCACAAGCTAAACTATCTCCTCGTTAAGTGTTTGTGTGTTACTAAACTATCTTTTCCAAGCGTGTAATCACCGAGCAAAGTCATTTTTAGATAACTTTTTTATATCTTCAAAAACGAAATGTATAAACATTTTCTAACGCAATAAAAAAAAAATCTAGTTTACACTAGTTACTATTAGTAAGAATAATATTTCTGTCATTATTCTACTAATTTTTCTTCGTTAAGATAACGATCTTAATTTCGAGCTATCAAACTTAAACTTTGAAAGCAAACACCTGCAGACGCTCCGATTTTTAAGTTAAAGGAAAGCCTTAACCGGACAATTAAAACGCACCCTTGCTCGAAAGGATTCGTTGAAAAAGAACAACCTCGATAGTACGAAAGGATCGAAAATAATTACGTTGACTTAATATAAGATAAAACTACGATCGTTTTAACTTTCCACCTGCCTAATGCTATCGCATCGTCGGCATAAAATTATACCTTATGATACTTGTTACGTGTACGTGTCGAGCGAAGAATACCTTACGATCATCGATTACTCCCTTTTAAAGGAAACTCGCGATAAAAGAAGAGACGAATTGTAACTGCGTAATAAAAAAAACGAGAGAGAGAGAGAGAGAGAGAGAGAGAGAGAGAGAATGATAAATGATTGATCGTTCGATACGGAGAATGATTAATGACCCTTTCGATGTATTTCCATTTTGATAGCTAAATACCAGATCGTTCAGCAATTTTATCAGTTAAGAATGTGTTTTAAAGGATCGTAAACATAACGCAATTAGGTAAAGTGGTCATTTAAATGACCTTTGCGTTCATGACTAAGCTTTTGTTCTTATCTTCGTGTTATAATGAGTAACTGAGTAACTTTAAGGTCTCTTTCTCTCTCTTCCTCTCTCTTTCTCTTTCTCTCGCCTTTCTTTCTCTATCGTGATACCGGATGCACCTTCACATTCAAGCACGATAACTGTTATCACATTATCGTGAACGCAAATGTTCACGTTTCTATCATTTTGGACCTTCCGATGTATCTAGACAAAGCGTTTTAAATATCTACGTAAGCCATAAGAAAGAAAAGAAGGAGTATTCGAGATTTTTAAAAAACATTTTTAAGAAACATTTTTAAAAAAATGTTTTAAATATCTATGTCTATATCAATTTTTCTATTTTTTTCTTTTCTTTTTTCTTTCTTTCATTTTCGAAGATTCTGAGGGGAAGGGAAAATTATGATCGAATAAAAAAAAAAGAAAGAAATGAATTTTAATGAATAAACGGGTTGAGTTTCCAACGTTATGAATTTTTCTGTTGACGTGTATTTAATGATATTGGTATCCATGTAACGTATTTTATCCCATGGTCATTATTACCGCGCTGTCATGAAAAAACGATGCACCCTTTCATTATATTCCCATAAACATTTTAATAAAACGAACGTTCATGTTAATCAAAATGAGACTAACCAAAGTAAGATCCCTACCTTCTGATCAAGCACGCAGGCATGAGATTAAGTTAACGTTTCCGCTTAATCGCTCCGATCGATCAAAGTAATCGTTAGACCGTGAATTTAATTAGTTCTTTCCTTTCCGTCATCGTAATTAGCGTCCTTTTATAAACAAGATACATTTTTACCACCTATTTTATTCTTTTGAATACAACAATATAAAACAACAACAAAAACATCTAGATAACATCAAATTACATTTCAACTAATTGAAATCGTTTTTAATCTAACATAGTTTTATCAATCTATTATATCCAATTGTCAATTTAAATAATTAAATCCTTTAATACTCCTTCGATGTATTTCTCACGATGATAGGTAACTTTAATACGTGATATCGTTCGATGACACGTGTTATCGAAATGGCTCATTTGTTCGCGGAAGTAAACACTGCCACGCCTCCGAATGGAATACACGCACACGTATGACGTCATATAGGGGAGCTAAAAATTCAATTAATACCATGACCTAGCCTATGAAATTACACGGTTACTAGAGTTTGAATTCCATGGTATATATCTATATAATCGGCAATTCTTAATAATTTGATGTTTTGGTGTAATTCAAATTATTTTACAACATCTTATCGTCGGCAAAGAAAGAGAAAAAGCGAGAGAGATAGAGATAGAGAGAAAGAGAGAGAGAGAAACAAAGAGAGAGAAGACGGAAAAGAAAAGAACAAAGCAGAAAGCAAAAAATCGAAATAAAACCTGGTGCAAAAAGCAAGGGAAAAATTTACAGTGCGGTCACGCCAGGTTACATAACGTAAAAAATAAGTTTGCTTAGGGCAAAAAATGGTTTGTCCCTTTCGTGACGATATACACATCGGGATACCTTTTTAAAAATTTTGAAAGAAAAAATTTTGTCATAAAAATACAGAAATATCTATCCGCAAAAAGAATGGGATAATAACAACAAAGCAATAAAGCATTGAAAAGGAAAATGATCACCTTCGTCACTTCTACTTATTCGGTATCCATTGTTCTTATCTTAATCCTCTTGATGAAAACATTCTCAAAAAAAAAAAAGAAATACGTCTGGTCGAAATTATATATTTAACATTTAAAGCATTATCGATTTTCTTCGAACAAGAAATTCAAGTCAAAAATGAATTAAGAAAGAAGAAGTTTGTTCGAAAGAAATTAGTTCAGTTGATTTTTAAAAAGTTTCAACGTGCCAACAGAACCTGCCAAGACTAAAAAGTTCAGAGACGAATGACGGAAACTGGCAAGGATCGACAGAATTCATCCATCGGTTTTCCGTATTGCGATCTCTGGGGAATATTTTGAAATGTATCCCTTTCCTGAGAAAATACGCAGTTAGACACGTCCGGGGATTGAAAATGACCGGATGGACGTAAGAGAGGGTAAAAGCAGGTCCAGTGCCACATGACACTCAGAACCACGCCGTGTGAAACTTCACAGTACGCTTGAGATCGATCCTTCAAGATCTATTTTTAAATAAGCTATCCACCTACATTTCATTTTATTTTCGATTAATTTACAAACGAAATTATATTCTAAGAGACGTCAACTTTTAACAAGATCTCTCTTAACGATCCTTTTCTCTTTCGTTTCATCTTTCCCGTTAAATAGAATGAATTCGAAAGAAAGCATAGTTTCTGCTCGCTTTAATATCTCATATTATAATACCCTTTGTCTATAAAATATTAATCTCAAATCTTAAATGCCCTGAAGCGAACGCTCGCTTCGTACGATCTAGGATAAAAGTAAACGAGATCTTTAATATCTACTTAATTGCAGTCCGTTCTCATTACATTCGATGAAAGCTTCTTCGTTGAAAATACACGCGTAATATCGTTGTTACACAAGAGTTCGAGATAGCGCCTAATATCGAACCTCTCTTTTACGAATATACGTCGGAAATATCGTGTCCCGTCTTTTGAGAGTAGCCGTTTCATGGTATTTACGTTCGCTACTCTATCTATCTTGATTCTTCAGAAGACCCTTCCTTTTACATCGCTCCTATCTACTTGTATATTTCTACCGACGTTTTATCGAAATGTTGTGTCTTCCAAGATTTTATAGCGTGACCTTTTTGTCGCTAAATGGCCGTTCCTATGTAAAATAGAATACATGTATATTCGCCACAGCTACTTTGCCATATCTACGTAAAAAGATCTTCAATATAGAATAAACATTGAAAATATTAACGAGATATGAAATCCTAAAATAAAGAAGAAAGAGAGAGACAAAAAGAAAGAGGGAGAAAGAGAGAGAGAGAGAGAGAGAGAGAGAGATTAAAGGATAGAATAAAAGTAGAAGATATTGTCACGCGAGAAAGGAAATTTCAAAAGCAGATTTTTCCTACGTAAAATTCGTTCGAAAGGCTATAAGCGAAGTATAGAAACATCGTCCGTATTCCCACAGTCGAATAATACATCTCATGCGTCATCTTTCGATTTACCTGGACAGCCGCAGGTGAACGACAATACGATTGCGAAAATCGTGAGTCAAAATTACGAAGCGTCACCGGAACGATAACCCCATACGAAACTCCCACGGTTGATTCCTATTCAAATAGGACCGAACGATCGAAAACGTAGAAACGTCGAGGGATCATTGGACATGAGTTTGGAAAGGAGTGAGAGAAACGTGGATCTATCCCACGGTTTGCGCTTACGGATGAAAAAAAAAAGAAATCTAGCGAACGTCCAACGATCGAAGCTATCCTTTCACCTGAAAACTGCACTTTTTCAAAGGATCCTGACCATTCATTGGGAGGGAGGATGCAGGTATACTACGGGATACCTTTCGATATTCGAACATTCCGACGTTTACATAAGAGGACGAGCTCTAGTTGATGCTACGAGAAACGGACGAGATATTACCTGAGAAAGAGTTACGTTAAACCTTCGTCTCCTGTCGCAATAGAACGGATGATATCCGAGGAGAATCCAACTCCGGAGAATACACAAATCGATCAGGAAACAATGTTTACTTTACGTTTCTATCCAAATGGTCTTTTACACGTGAGAAATATCGTGAAACGTCATTGCAGAGAAAACATTTGATTCATCTATCTAATGCAAGTTGTTAAATACAAATTATACCTTTTGCACATACAATTGACACATACAATTGATCATAAGAAAGTTAATAAAATCTCGCTACGTGTAATCTAAATATCAGCAATTTCATCGAAAAGTTCTTTCAGATTAAGTTAAACGTCCGCGAGAAAATATGACGTGAACGCGCGACTGGTGGTAGAAAGTTCGGGGATGTGTGACAGGACGCATGGTATCGTACCGGATGTGAATACGGTCCCGCACGCAAGAATTTCCTCGAAAATAACGTGTCCGAGTAACATCGCTCGTAGCTCCTCTATGTTTTGCAACTCTAAGCGTGGGAAGATAGGCCACCCCACGTTCTACCTCCTCTCCCCCTCCTTTTTACCTGTTCAAGGGACTCGTCGAAGATGAAATAGTATCTAGACACCGGGGGATGAAATTAGACGGCTTAGCATTCAGGATGGACGGAGGGGCCTTTCGGGCCACTTTCGATAATTTTCAAAACTTAATTCCCTTTTGCTACTGACCCTTCGAGAGAGGTTCCCTTCGTAAAGGGTGCGCGAGCCGATCACATTGTACGCTTTTCGATGCGCGCCAGTAATAGGATTTTTCTCTAATCTACGATATATCCTCTATCGAGATATTGGTAGATCGAAATATATCCTTCGAAGGAACGTCCCTTAAAATGCTTCCTTGCTCTCGATTTTCCGCTTCTACGATTCGCCACTGTGCGAGAGAATTTACTATCGAGAAATAGGTATTACGAAAAAGAGAGAGAGAGAGAGAGAGAGCGTAGATATATTCGGTATAAATTCTGTTATTAATAAAATTCTTGACGTTACTCCGATAAGCGATGAATGGTCGACAAACGTTTCTATCGTGACAGTGACATTCTCGATAGATTCGAACCGTAACATCTCTATTCTAATCTCTCGTCCGTATCTGTCAGCACGTTTTTCGATGATTCCAACCGGAAAATCGACACCTACGAGAAGAAAGCGTACACCTACGACGAGAGAGGACGCTCCACTTTCGGGAACTTTCATAGAAAATATACCATATTAAACCGTTTCCTTCGCGGACAAATATGACATTATCTCGAATCTCGGAACATCGCTAGCTACGAAAACGACCGATTCATCTCGATCCTTTCGTTGAGTATAGTAGTCGAAGAAAAAGGAAGACTTCCCACGACATCATACAGGTAGAATTTTCTGGGATCGTATAGGATTGTGTTTCACAATTAACAAATATAATATTACTCAACCTACGTCCGGCTGCTTGACCAATCCCACCCTCTTCCCCACTCGATGAAGGAAGAACGAGCAAAGCTTTTTCATTTTTCGAGAATTCATTGGCCACTCCACGAAGGACGGAAGGGCATCGATTGCGCAAATACAAGAGATCTGCTCCTTTTTCGTTCTTATGAAAGGAAGCTCTTCCGTATCGGATTACTTGCCTCTGCTACGAATCTCGAGTCGTTCCTTTGTAAAAAAAAGAAAAAAGAAAATCTCAATAATACTCTCAATATAAATGTAGATAATAATTTACAAAAAATTATAATCAAAGTAGACCAAAGGAAAACTGATAATCCGATAGAATAAAGAAGGAATAATTAAAGGAATATTTAAAAAAAAAATCAAAATTCTACAGTAAAAGTACGTACTTTTCATAGATTTCGAATGCAATTATTTTTTATAGAAAAAATAAAGAGATTTTATAAATAGAAGAGTAAAATAAATAGATTTAATAGAAAATGGAAGGATCGCGATCTCGAAAAGATAGAGCTGATGTTTACGCGCAGATATGTACGTAATCCAAAACTCCTAACATGAAAAGGTTCGATCGGCTTTGCGTGGATTTTCTTTACGTAAGAGTATTAGATGGACCCAATTTCATAAGATCTATGAACACCTTTCTCTCCTTAACTTATCAGAAAAGATTATGATCTTTTCTATAATCCATCTCTCTCAAAACTACCAAGATAATGTGAGTTGAGATAATGGAGATAGTCTTTCATGTCTATCTATTTCTTATATTTATACATTATGAAAAAATGTTGAGATTATATTATTATATTATAAGAAAATAACTTTTTCTAGAAAAAGATATAAATCGAAACTTTTCATTGTTATTTTATATCGTTGCTTTTGTATATATGTATTTGTATATATGGATTAAAAAGGATAATAATATCGTATACCGGTATTGTAAAACTCTATTCATTTCAGCCTTTAGTTTTCTCTGACTTTTCTATTTTACTCAGTTCACTCACTTTCTATTTAAAAGCCAAAAGCTCTTTACATGGGCACAACGTTTATTTATTATATAAGGTTTTATCCTGTTTTATGTATAAACCCAGTTAAACCTACTTTCATTTTGTGAAAATCTACTGTGCGTTTATTAGTATTATAAAAGAAACTTTTGGATTAATCAAAAGATGGGTTAATACCTCTCTATCGCCTAATGTGCATAGTTAAAATACGTAGTAAACATTCGTTTTTATATAAATCATTTTCTTTGAATTATTTACGAGAAATAAAAAAAAAGAAGAAAATCTAAAAAGAGAAAATCTAAGATAATCTAGATCATCTCTATTCGGTACTTTATGGTTATATATGTATGTACGCGTGCATTCATGGATGTATTATACTTGACATAATTATTATCAATAAAATGCTTTAGAAAAATAACATTACGAGTAAATCAATTATAATCATCCGATTACCGTAATGTAATAATAAATTTAGTAATTATTTTTACTCTAAATACAATAATTACCTGTTTGCAAGCAAATTTTGAATATAATAAGATGTTTGTCTATTTTGTCGCAATATTGTCGAATTTCAAAACGGTCCATGAATTGCCTATACCGTTCGATGACTAACAACTACCGTTTAACGATTCTTTTTTCGGATACTACCACAACGACAGATCTTTCCTTTCGCATCCAAAATGACCGCTAATCTTTTGACGTTTCTCTAGTCATGTCTAGGTTTTGTTCGACATCCCATGGGACCTGACGATGTCCCGTGAGAGAAGCTTAAAGAGTTGAAAACTCTCAGTCGATCTAACCATGCCTAAAATGCATTATAGCCTTTAACATTTTCTTTTTCTTCTTTCTACGACGTCCCCGATCTATGGAAATGAAAACTTGTATCGTTATTTTTTTTCTTTTTTTTTTCTTTTTTGAAGACATTCCGTTCAACTTTTACGAAATAATTCTTAATAAAATACATTCCTTTCGTTCGTGTTCGAAATTTCGTCGGTCGAAATTCGAAAAATCATTTAAATAGAATTTAAAGGAATTAGCAAGGTTTGGAATGGTTCAAATTTTATGATGAAAAGAATTTACAAAAAATAATGTTTTCGGACTATTTTCAACTTTAGTCGTTTAAGGTGCTTTATCAAATTTTACTGTATGTAACCCTTGTATCTTAGAAAAAGTAGGATCTGCTAACGCAAGTAAAAATACGTCCAAAATAAAAAATTTATTATGATTCTTAACAATTATTATATGGAGGCAAGTTGTAGAAAGTAAAGTTCGAAAAAGTTTTTCCATAACACAACGAGTCAAAAAAACAACAAACGAATTTACAACTTTGACTTCAAACAAAAAATTCTTACGCGTCAAAAATGACATTCCTTTTATTTATTAGCGTGAAGATAAATTGGGGTAAAAACCGCTCCATTTTAATTTTCGAAAAGGTTACTTTTTACCATCGGACTATTCTCGACACAATGTGTTAGTAATGCAACGAAGGTAAAAATATCGTAAAAATTTAAAACATAATGACCATGAATTTTACAGTTACCATCGTATTTTTCAAAAAAGGTTAACTGTATTAGTTTCTTGAAAATGAAAAATATAACAACGGTATTCGAAAACGTATAGAAAAAAAAAGGTATAGCGTACGAATTTTGTACCTAGGTAAGCAAAGGTAAGTGAAAGTAATTTTTAGAAGAAACCTTTTGAAAAAATCAGAAAGAAAGGAGACAACGTTTTGGCCCGATTGAAGCGGAAAAAAAAGATCTCCGAAGAGAACGTTTCTTCTTATACACTCATCGTTATCACCTCGATATCTTCGAGAGAAGAGTAGGGAACTCGTTATTTGCGGATTTTCGAAAAGAGTCCATCTTCGTCCCGTAGGCGTAGGGTAGAAGTAGGAAGAGTGACGAGAGCAAACACGCAAATATTGTGCAGCCGTTGTCGCAATATTATCGTTCCGAAAGGCGTGTGCGAGTCCACGCACCAGCCAGTCGAAGAGATACGCTTCTTTGTGTCTCTCCTAGCTCGAGTTCGTCCTTTCCATTCTCCTCGCCGTTCTCCTCTTCGTCCTCGTCCTCCTCCTTTGGCGTTGTGGCCCGTAGGCTCGCAAACAGATAACGGGAGACCCGAGTGGTTTAGCGTCTAGGCTTGTTTGGCTTTGAGCTTACGTAGATATCCCGCGTGTGTAGCTCGTATTATAGAAACGCGCGCTGCTTGTATAGGATCACGAAGAAAACTCGTGAAAAAGCGGAAAGAAGAAAACTTGTCGCGCCTTCGTATTTCTCCTTAAGATTTCCGTTTCGCAAATCGTCTATGTTTCGTAAACCGTACCTCCTTCATGGATATATTCGTTCCTTTTCTTCTATTATTCGTTTCTTTTTACCTTCCTTTCCATATCCTTGAAGAAAAAACGTGGAAAATGGACGTGGATCGAATCTTGAGGTCGTAGCAATACGTTCGAAGTTACGTCGTCGACGAGACTCTTCTCTTTGTTTTCCCTAACAAGCGTAAAAATCTGGAGCACCTTCGTCCGACCTACCACCGCCCTTCGAATGATTTGTGAGCTCCTTGCAAATCTAGACGTTCTATCCGTGTTACGAATAGATATAATGTCCTTTACCACCCGTCGGAACAACAATGTTTGTTTGTTTGAATTTCAACGTGAAAAACGTTGCAAGGTCAGAAGATAGGAATCGATTTTTGGAGACACGCTGCCGCGACGTTTCGTCTTTAAATATTTATGAACACTCAGGAATGCCGAAACTCTTCGAATAGCTACGTACGTACGTACGTATGTGTACGGAAAATTCGGCGAATAGAGATATTTAACTAACATAAGTAAAATAATGAAAATAATACGTTCGATGATTATTATTAGACATTTTTTTGACAAATATTATCTTGGGATAAAACTTTCAACGCGAATGTGACAGAAAGTGTCGGACTCATAAAAGTAAGTAATATAGATTATATCGAAAGCGGATTTAATCTCGTGTTAGGACAGAAATATCCGAGAAGATGACATCGACACGTGTACTCAGCGAAAGGGTAGAAAAGTTCGTTGCAACTTATTTTCTAATATCTCTTCGTGAGGATGTTGATAATCGGAAAAAAATATTGCCGAAGACAACATACGAACGTTCGTGAAAGGAAATGATCACGTACGACGAAATAGTTGGATTAGCTTTTTTTTAATTTATTATTTTAAATATCGCTAGAGCATAGAAAAAGAAACATAAAGCCATAAACAATATTTTAACGTTTTAGCTAGTCCGACATAGGCTGGTCACAGTAGACCTCGTGCAAGAGAGCATGCAAATTCACCGATTCCACCAAGGGACGACGGCCCCTTAGAAAATATATAATTCAAGCAGTAAATGGGGCCTCCGACTGGTAAAACGGTTAACTTTTAACGCTACGGGCTTTAGGTACAATGCTCACGACTCATTTTTCATCTGAAAAAGAAAGTTTTAAAACGAACTTCCTTGTGCCTCACTTTTTCGTAATGTCACTACAAAAAATTGCAAGAAGAAAGGAGAGAGAGTATACGAAATAAATTAAAAAATTATCATTCAAAATCAACTCAAAGAACTTCGAACGTTATATCGACTAACGTTATAAAAGTGAGAATTGCTTATTATTACATTATTATTGATTAAACAAATATACCTACGTGTAAGTACTAAAAGAAGAGATAAGATATAAATGCATCGAAAATAATTCTGACATAATAACATTATCCGCTCCAATATCATATCCGTATACTCATAAAATTGGAAAAAGAGAATGCATTCGATTCGGTTACTACTCTACTTATCGAAAATATGAACGTCATTTTCGTAAGGAATCTTTTTACTCTTTCGAAAAATAATGGCTTATTCTCTTTACTAAGAGCTCCGATGTACTATATTGTAGCATCGTTACATCACCATCTTCTACATCAAAAATGTTTTATGTGTAGGCGTTCAAAACGAGTGAGAGAGAAGGAAAATAGAATACGATGAAGCAAGGAAAAAGAAAAACGCGTATGGTCCTTGCTTTTTCTCCGCGACATTATGCGGTTTATGATCGACATATAGACGAAACGGTAGCCGTTACAGAGTTAGGCATGATCCTCGTTACGACCTCGTAAAGAAACCTTTTAACGTGTCCACCACGTATTTCGATTCGAAACGCAACACAACTCGAGCCATCGAAAACGCATAAGACGTGTATTTGTCAGCCAATATCAAGGTTCCTAGAGCTGTAGAAAGATCTTTATTTTTTCGTAATTCAATCCAATTCTATTAATATCCAATAGTACTTTCACAACGAACGATATTATTAAAATTTTAAATCAAGGTTCTACGTATGATTATAGAAACTCAATGAAATTTGCCTAATTCATTAAAGTGTATAAACGTCGATCATTTTCTATCCACTAATGCATTAGCATTAACATAATCGATATTCACTAAGAATATGTAAAAAATTACATTTTGTAATATAATTTTTGTTTGTTTAATTTTTTAAAAAGGAATTTTTTAATATAATTTTTTCTTAATTCAGGAATAAGTTGAATTTGAAGTAATGACAAGAAACCAAGTTCTTTTCGTTCTTTCGTCTTCTTAGCGGTCCTATGCTTTGACGCGCTTGTCAAAATAATATTTGTCTACCTTTAGGAAGGCTTCGACGAAAGCTTTGTCGCTTATACGCGTCTACGCTCCACCCACGTAGCTTATGAGAGTTATGGCTGTTATGATTGTCATATTTTGTCAACTACTTTTGTCCGCGACAAAAGGGCTGCCACCGTCGGAGGTTGACGAAGCCTGACGTTACGTCGAGCGTCTCTTTTTCATCACTTCGGACTAGGATCAACCAAAGTACCACCTAGATGGAACACAAAAGTTGAAACCGGAAGTTTTGTTGGTTCTAGATTCGATACGTCATTCCACTATAGGACATCGCGGTTTGTCGAATCACCGAAACCTTTATCTAACGAGTCTCACGGAGACCTTTTTCTTTTCATTCTCGATATGGTATTCGCGGCATTCGTTTCGGATTTTGAGATTCGCGGGGATTTACCTTTCCGAAACGTCAACGATCACGATTACAATAACAAATAATATCGATGAATCGATACATTTCCAACGATTGCAAGTAAACGTATGTAATGAATGAAATAAATATTACATGAATATATATTCTCTCAAATCGATATATTTTTAATCGATCTCGTTCGAACATCTATCTTCCACGCGATCCATTTTTCACGTAGTCACGCACGCAGCAAGGATCATCAAACTCCTTTTTTCCATCGCATGTTTTAGTTCGCCTACTTCGAACATCGTAATGAACTGCAGTAGTGAATCACACAGAAATAAAGACAATAATTTGTCGACCCTACTGAAATTTGGTACATCGATCGTACGAGGGTGCAACCAACAATGATCACAACACAAACGGTGGACGATTCAACGTATTCTAGATCGAAACGAAGAAATCTACTACCACTACTACTGCTACTATTACCACTACTACTAAAATTCATTACTTCGATATCGTCCGTGTGTGTACGTTGGATAACTCGGTGAAATGAAATGAAAGGACGCAAGCAAAGATTGCCCAAAATGGGTGGATTGTATTGATGATATACTATCGTGACGTCTGATTAACTTCGAACAATAATTTTATACGATAAAATAAAACTACCATTATTAAGAAAAGAATATCTAGGCAGTTATAATGAAACTTCATATCTATTTAAAAATTAACAACCGTAATGTTATGCCTGCTACAAAGTAAAACGAAAAGATAGAATAAATAAATAAATAAATAAATACAACTGATAAGAGCCAGTAAATTTCGGATTCACCTCGAGAATCATGTTCGTCCAACTGGCAAGTGCGACAATAATGGAATCTCTAATATACCTATAGATGAATCCAGAAAAGGCAAACGTTTCCGCGGAGGGCCAGACGCGTTGCAAATCAAGCTGCTCGTGAGCCAAGAGTCCCCCCTTTTTTTTCACGCCCTCCACCTCTCACGCGTCGATGAAAAATGTCTCGAATCATTATTTTCCTCGCCCTCGAAACCGCCAGGATGGCCGTCGAGCCGCTAGCCGTTTCTCTGTCTGTCCGTTCGTACATTCGTTCGTCCTTTCGCCCTTTCTCGTCTCCCTTTTTCCAGCATCCAGACGAATCGACGATGGTCGGCGGCGGCATTTGAGGTGAAGGGAAAAAGCGAAACCATCCCGGCTAATAATTATTATCGACGGCAGGCGAGTGCGAGTGCGTGACTATGATAAATCTACGATGGATACTCGGAATTTATTACGCGGCTGGCGCGAATGCGATTTCGCTCCCGCAGTAGTTACTCGTATAAGTTCGAAAAGGAAAGTGGTTTTTGGAAGGGTGCCCATCGAATACGATACGAGCGATGTACAAGGGGGTCGTTGGGGGTGGTCGTGGCATTCGACCAATCAAGTTCACCACATGGTAATAAAAATATTGGGGAAAGACATCGGCATGGCCGTCGATCTCTTTATGGTTATACGTATATGCGAAAGGAGTACCACCATTTTTCCAAAAATTCAGAAATAAAACATTAATTCATTGTTGTTTCATTGTCACGATGAAGCATATTTTATTCTTGAAATTATTCCACATACTTCGTTACAGGATAATTGTCGTTATATAAAGAATGATATAAATTTGTTCAACTTTATCCTCGATAGGGAGGATAACAGGAGACACTTTTTTCTTCCTCTTTTTCCCTTTTCGTTCATCAAAGCTTTTAAGCAGGGACACTGGAGGAAAAATAACCGACGAACCAAAACACCGAACTTAGCCCAAGGATCGCACTTTGCAATGTGTCCAGTAGAATAGCCCTTCTCAATCTTTTCCCTCTTCGCACGCTAAGTTTTTTTTCCAAGCTTGTTCTATCTCAAAAAACCTGACTAGGATCGTATTCTTATGGCATACATTACCCTCCCCCCGCCCCCCGTGATTTTTTTTCTCGCCCTTCGACGCCTTTTTTTCTTTCTTTCTTTCTTTCTTTCTTTCTTTCTTTCTTTCACCTTCCCTCTTTATTCTCGTCCCTCTATCGATACGAGGAGAAACCCCCCTGGAAAACTTCGAGGATCGTCATCGCCTTGTCTTTACTTTGGCATCAAACGCGTGCTGAACACGAGCTACGAGCTTGCCTTTTTTACACCATCCTTTCCCTATTTTTCTTCCATTCGATCTAGAAAAGAGGGAAAGAGAGAGAGAGAGAGAGAGAGAGAAAAAGGTAAAAAAGATATTCCGTCCCTCACTTTATCTAAATTCCTTTCTCCTCATCCTCCTCGCGTTGAGGATCTCGACCGTGTATTTGGCAATAGCTTGAAGGGCCGCACGAGCGTGCGCCAGGCCGGTGGTAGCGGCGGATTATACAAGAGAAGAGAGAAAGAAAAAAAAAGCGCGATGAGGCCCCCTTTATTACAGCGGTGGCCCAGGTAGCTACGCCCCTCTGTTTAAATTTCGGAGATAAGAATACCATCTTAACATCGAACGAGATTAAGAAGCTACGCATTGGTCCATTTACCATTTCCCTTTTTTTCTTTACCCCTTCTTTCCTATACCTCCTTTAGAATAAGTAAAAAAGATTTTTCAAGAATACGTATATGATATATTTGGTTTTATATATTTCTATTTAGAAAAAATACTCGTAATAAAAACGATGAAAGGAAAGAAAAACTCTCGACTTTATTTGTCTTTTGGTATTCCAAAGGATAAACGGCACGAGTGAAAGCAACGTTATTCTCGCATTACGAGCCATGCTTTCGTGAATGAGTAACTTAATCCTATTTTCTAAGGTAGACAATAAAGAACCACTACCAGCATTATGACGGCGTTTGCGTGCGCGGGTGTATCCGCGCAAAGAAGAAGGTATTAGCTACCAAAAGCCAGATGCTTCAGCGGCATTAAAAAAGAAAAAAGGAGAAGAAAAAAAATAGAAGAAAAAAGAAAAAAAGGAAAAGGAAGAGAAGAGCGCGTGCCAGGATCGAACAACTAAAAATACTAGAACGCCCCTTGTGAAGAACAACCACGCCCGCTATAAATGTCTGTTCGAGAACACCTTCCCAACTGAAAACATCTTAAATACCTTCGCTTCCCGAAGGACCCTCTTGTCTTTCGATTTACGCAATAAATAAGCGTCCTTGATTCCGCTAATTAGTAAGGAACCGATTCATCGGTGCGGATCGTTGAGCATCGCTCGAATATTCCGTCCTAGTGGACGACTAAAGAAAGCTCTTTTCAATCTTCAATTAATGAAAGAAAATTGGATAAAGCTGGTTGGTCTATATCTATGTGGATCGAGAAATTGAAATGATGAAAATGTTGGAAGGATTCCTAATAATCAACTTTTTATATTTTAATGACGATTAACCAATCATAAATTATTACACTCGTTTAAGTATCTCGATTATTCGTATTTGCAATAAAACTAATAATAAAAATAAAAAAAAAGATTTTTAAAAAGTTGAACGCACAGAAAAGACCCCTCCTTTTTTTCTTTTTTTTTGACGTCACCGATTTCTCAGGTTAATCTTGACGAAAGAGAAGTTCATTCACACTATCACTGGTCCAGCAGTGGGGTGAAGGATAACATACAAGCTCTTCTTCGTTATACAACGACGAACAGATCCCCGCCTTCTGTCTTCTAGGCTCGTGCGATCGTCACCTATAAAAAACATCCTCGATCCTCGTCGGCAGGAGGGCAAAGGAAGAAGGAAAAGAAGAAGAAGAAGAAGAAGAAGATACAGAAGAAGAGCGCGTGCCGATGACACATTGTCTCCCTATTTTTCCTCTTCTTCTCCACGTGTTACCTATCCCGTCGATGTCGGTTTACATATTTTTAACCACCTTTTTTTCTCAACCATTTCCCTTTGCACCCCCTTGGGCACGCTTTCGGCGCGAGTTCTTTGCTTTTTATCGAAATCTTTCCGGTCTGTGTATCTCTCTCTCCCTCTCTCTCTCTCTCTCTTTCTCTTTCTTTCCTTCGTATTATCCTTCGTATTTCCTCTCTTTTTCCATACGATAGAACTCGCGCATGTTCCGCACCCTGAAAAGTGGATATTTTTGTGCTGGCAAAACTGACGAAAAAAGCGCGGATTCGTTACACGCGTATCGAGGGTGCAAAACGACTAAAACTCGAACACGAGATGGTTGCAAGAACGGTAGATATAGAGAAGAAGTGTGCTTGTGTACGTGGAAATAGAGAGAGAGAGAAAAGGAGAGAGAGAAAGAGAGAGAAAAAGAGAAGGAGAGAGGGAGAGAGTGAATAGAAAGAAAATCCAGAGTAAAACATGGAGAGTCGCTGAGGGAGAACGAAAACCGCGCATCTGCGTATGCCCATAGTAGAAAGAGAAAAAGAGAAAGAATGAGAGAGGGGGAAGAGTCGATGAAAAGGGGGAAACGAGTTACGTCGTCTCTTTCTCTCTCTCTTCTTTCTCTCTTTCTCTCTCTTTCTCTCAAAAAAGTGGAAATTTCACGAGAGCAGAACGAGGGAATGTAGAATAGGATTCGGTACGTACCCTTATTATGCGTTCCACACGTGGTAGTAGGAAAGAGAGAGAAAGAGAGAAAAAGAGAGTAAGAAAGAGAGAGGAAAATACCTCGAATCCTTCTATCGAAAGCACGTCACGAGTAGATCGTAATTTATCGTTTCACGCTACGATTTAAATCGTTGCGACTGGACCTTCTCTTACTTTCTTCTTTTTACTCGATTTTTGTAAAAAAAAAATTACATGCTGCAAATCGAAGAAATGTATTTATATACTAAAAAAATATTTATAAATAAGTATTCATTTTCTTATTATCAAGAAACACTTCATAAAGGTAAGACATATACTCTATACGGTAGAATTATAGTAAAGGTTTCAACGTAGAAAAACATTAATCGATGAACTATTATAGTAACACGTACAACGTTATTCCTGCAGCCAATCAAGCAACCGAGCAAGCCTCGAACGAGTTTATGCGCCATAAAATAGGAATTGCTGCCAAGTTATAAGGGATAGTGTCCCTCCGATATACACGTACAACTATACGCGAAAGGGGATAAACTTTGTCTAAGTGTTTCTAACGTCGCTGTGTGTGTCTCCACCAAAACCGCAATTTATTTGCGACCAAAATGCCAAAGTGCGATAATAGGAATCTATTTTCTAATCTCGGTCACTTGGATATCAGACTTTCTTATTTTGTAACGAGGAATCATTTTTATTTTAATTTATTAATTGTAGAGTCACTTGAGATCGAAAATATTCTTTGTTTAATAAATTTGTTTTTAAAACGATTACCCTTTGTCTGTATTCGATCAAGTACGTTCCATGTAGTGTCAACCCCTTTCTAAAAAGCAATTCTGATTTTAGCCAATGACGACATAGCGGGATTGATGCTCGAATGGCAGTGTTGTGACAGGAGCAAGAATTGACCCTCTTTCATTGAACGAAAGGGTGAATGAACGAGGTCAGACATGAACTCTTCGAGGGACGGTGTTGTGTAAGGGTTGAGATGGAATGATGGCGGTGTCGATTACAAAATGGCGGTATAGAAAGTATGGCCTATCCAAAGTGCAATCTCCAAGTTATATCATGTATAATTGGAAGGACCGTATTTAATGATCGATAAAAGGAAAGGAAATAAATTGTTGGAGGAAGAAACTAACTGTCCGTAATGCGTTTGATATTCCTCGTAAGATTCTTTCCGTTTCCTGTCTTCTTCCGTTGTGACAACACCCTCGCTCGATCCTAAGAGCAAGAGAGAAAGAGAAGAAGGGAGAAAGGAGGAAAGAGAGAGAGAGAGAGAGAGAGAGAGAGACAGAGAGAAAGGGACAAGAAGAGACGCGCTTTATTTTGCGACATGAATATTCTTAGAGGACTCGTAACTTGTTTCCTGTCATTCGAGAATCTATATGTTTGTCCGTCGGTGGCATGGCGCATAAATTTTCATAAAAACGAAAGAAACTAAGATGCATTCTACCGCACATAATTCAGCGGAAACGTCCAGCGGTACGAGAAAGGTGCGAACCAGGAACGCCTAATGAGACCCACCGGACTGTTTAAAATGCTCGATCTCGTCTCGTTCTAGGGAAATCGTGCGACGCGATCTTTCGCAGCGTTCAGCGACTTTCAAATCCGTCACACTTCCGTTATAACGGCATTTCTCGATTCTGAGAGAATACTTGTAAATTAAAGCACGTACTATAAATCGATGGAAAATGAAAGATTTTGTTTTGAAGCTAGAAACGACGAGGACGCCCTTAAAGAAACCCGTGAAACGAGGACCGTTCGCTAAAAACTATAAAAAAAAAATAAATCTTTCCGCGAAGAAACGAATAATTGAGAAATATTAATCGTTCCGCAAGATCGAGTAATAAAATCGGATGTCTATAAGGAGAGACCAAAAAGAAAAGAAAAAAGAAACCGACTCTCACATAAATCACGATTAGAGAAGGCACGCGATACGAAATAAACGTTGGTGAATCGGATCAAGCAAAGGACACGTAGGAAACGGTGGAGATAGGTTTATCTGGTGCGGAGCAGAGAGTGGTGTCGCACGCACGATCTCTCCCACAGACCTTTCCGAAATCATTACCAACAATGGCGCTGGACAGACGGCCATTGAGCTTGGACAATGAACGACGTTGGCAGCGGTGACGCCAACCAACCCCGGATCTTTTCTCTTTCTCTCTCGCTTTAGCTCTCTCTCACTGTCCTTATCCATCTATCTGTCTCCGTCCCTGAGTCCTCTCTTGGTTCGTCTCTTCCAGAAAGAAGAAGAGAGGGTGTGGAAGAGGGGACGACCATGTGCAGATTGCACAACCGTCCGTTGCCAGCTGGCCAACCCCTTGACCCCGTACAGGGTGGACGATCTAGTCGATCGTAAAGAGTCGTGCTATGCGTAACCTGGCCCTACTCCTGCCTCTTAGTCGTGGACATCGAAGAGGGTTAAAGAAGAAAAGGTGTCCGGCCAGCCGTTACCTTTTCGTCTCTCTACTGACCGACTGGACTGCCTTCGAATCGAGACTGAAACGTGGGTAAAAAGTTGAAGCACGAACCGGTGCGTGAAACTCCGATGGGCAGGTATATATAAATAGCTTTATCTTTAATTCACGTAGCTAATGCTTATGAAAAGGAAAGGTGGAGCAAAAAATGTATCGAAGAAGTAGATATATATATATATATGGCAAAGGAGAATTCACATTTAAAGTTCCACAAGGTGACAATGTTAAAAAGAACGTTTGTAAAAATGGAAAGGAAAAGGGATTGGTGCATGAATCGATTGTTCGATTGTAATATTTTTTTAGAAAGAGTAAATCACAATTCTTTATCGTACAAACTTATAAAACGAAAACTTGTAAATGTAAGTATACAAGAAATACGAGTAACCGTATTATGATTTTACGGTTGTGTCTCTCGTTGGAGTGTTTTAATAAAATAAAAAAAATGTTAAAAACGTGGCCCGAGGCAAATGTACATATCTTCAGGTGCATAAAAGGTACTCCAGAGGAAGAAACGGATGGTACACAATCCGTGATAATGGTGGGCGGTCGACGAGTGCCGAGTAGCGGAAGTGGAGCAGCTGTACTCTGCTACACTTTTCCACATTCTAAAGTTCCAGCATTAGATATCCCCGACGCTCTACCGTTCTCCTATCGTCTTTTCTCTCTCTCTCTCTCTCTCTCTCTCTCTCTCTCCTTTCTTCTCTTTGCTTCTTTAAAAGAACTCTTCTTATCTGGCTTCCTCGAAAACAAGTTTCCAGGCCGCGAGGAAGGAAGTAACACTGTGTCCCTTTTAAATTCATATAAATCCATAATACACATTAAATAATATACTATATATACGGAAGGACTTTGCTCGAATCTGTTTGTATATGAATGTATGGCCAGCTCTCTCTCTCTCTCTCTCTCTCTCTCTCTCTCTCTCTCTCTCTCTCTCTCTCTCTCTCTATCGAATATAGTTGAAATCAATAAATACATATAGATACAATGTAATACAAACGAACATTCTCTCTTCTATTCAATAACGTTTGTCAAGTGAAATTCTATTTCCTTTTTAATTTTTAATTATTATCGATCGTCCAATTCAAGTTTTATTTTAGAATCTTCTTGGTAAAATGTCTAACCTCGCTGATAGTTTTACTGCTTCTACACGGCTCACTATAACTCTCTTCTTTCTCTTGCTCTTTCGACAGGACTTTTTTACAGGCCCCCATGAGAGACCTCCTTCCGATAGTACCTGAGCGCGTGCGAGACGCGTTTCGGGCCTTTTAATCTCTTCAGTTCTTTTTTTTTTCTTTTTTAGGATTCTCGCAGCTACCTGGGATCGCTGGAGAAACGAATTAATATATCGTGTAATGGATTAAACCAGGACCTACCCTACGACAAACGAACAACGTGTAGCGCAACCCTCTCTTTTTCTATCGACATCAAACCGATGTGTTTATACCTGCTTTCTTTCTCTCCGCGGGTGCACGAGGCACTTGGGTATAATCGACGTGTAACCACCGTACACGAGTCAGAATGTTTAGGTCGAATCTCTATCGTTGGACCATTGTAAGAGAGGATCGATAGGGTTGTACCCCCTAAGAATTTATCCCCTTTCGATTTTTTCTCGAAAAGGATAATTGGAAAGTAATATGTCCTTACACTCGATGAAAATTTATGTGTATTTTATGAACTCCCTGCCATAAATAATCCCCAACTAAAAAAATCCTAAATATTACAGAATCGACCATGGCCCATGATCTACGAGTAATACATCTAAGACATGTAAGTACATACATTATTCAATCATTTTGATGTTATTTAAAACGATTTGTAAATGATTGGATAAAAAGGGAAGACTTATTTAAAAATACATTTAAGGGTCAGAACTAGAAACACTTGTACGATTCTCAGGTGCATTATCGATAGAAATAAGAACAGTACACTTCGACGACGTATATGCAATTATCTTATTAAACGTTGAAAAATAATAGAAATCATATAAGGAAACCGTCACGCCCAGTACAGTTGCGCGATCGACATTTGTACGCTTCGTGGTGGGTAGTACGATCCCACGAAGGAGACTCAGGTCAGATCCACCTGCAAGAGTAGGGTCACAACCCTTCTCATCATGGATTGTAGATCTCACTTTTTCGTGTCCTCTAGGTATATATATATAATATATGTGTATATATATGTGTGTATGTATATACGATGCACCTGATGCACATAGTTACACGCGTTTCTACTGATCTGGGGTTCAAACTCTTTTGAGAGGGTTAGAAAGGGTGAGAGACCCAAAACGATTGGTACGAAGCAACCCTTCTTCCGCGTTTCATGTCTGTGTAAATTCGCAGGTATAACTCACACGCACACACAAGAATGCACACGGAACCCTCGTACATGCAGGCGCCATCGACAAACAACCCTTTCGAGGTCTAGGCATTATGTCATTAAACGTTCTGACGCCGAATGAGGGAAAAAAAGCGGCTCTTCGCATAACAGGTTGGGATCCGTGTCCTTTGCGATCCCTTTCACGCGACTGCGCAACGCCAGAGAATTCCACCTTTTTTGGGTTCCACCCTTTCTCGCTTCAGGAATCCTGAAGCCTGTCATTATTTATCCTGGACTATCGTTCGTAATGTTTTTTCGAAACAATGAAATTTGAACAAAGTATCGAGAGAGCTAAGATTAATAAGTTGTATAAAACTTTTCAAATTGTTTATGTATTACTTTATAAAAATAAATCGTTAAGAAACTTCAAGATTCGTGAAAAAAGAAAGAAATAAAAAAAATAGAGAATTTTGTAATCGCAGCCGGTCCTTTCTTAAAGATACTCCAAATCGACCACACTGAAAAATCGAAATTCGCTAAAAGCCAATAATTATCGACGCGCACTATGATCGTCGTCGGTTCTCTCGTAACCGGAAGTAGGATGGCGCTTTCGTCGGCGCCACGGGAAAAAGGGATGAAGGGCTATGGGATACGTGGACTCGATAATTAGCCGGTACGGGGTAATGAGAGGTCGCTTCTCGTTTCCTTCCTCTATCGTCTCGAGTCGGGCGTGTCACGAGCAACCGTCGAGGAAAGAGAAAGAGAGAAAGAAAAAGAGGTAGTTGTACCGTAGGTATATAGAAATAGAAAAAGAAGGAAGACGAAGGGAGCCATAAGCCCTTCAGAAAAGAAGGGAAAGGGAGAAAACGTCCAGCAGCTGAATAAGATTCTTGGAAAGCATTCTCCGAATAAGTTTTGCCATCACGGTGGTCTCGAATCGATTTCCCCGATAAATCCGGCATTCCGCGCGAATGCATAGTCTTAAAGGTTGTTACTTTCGATGGAGAATACACGTACCCGACCATCGATAGGTGATCCTTATAAGAATCAATTTTTAACGTGCAAATATAAAATGTATTTATAGATTCCTTTTTAAAAGGCAAAAACGTTAATGTTTAAAAATCCATATGAAAAGTCTTATATATCAAAGGTTGTAAAATTTATAACAAAGACTAATCGAACGATAAATGATCTTACCTCTAAACCAGTTATAATGATTAATAATACAGATACGTAACGATGGTTAATTAAAAACACGTCAAAAACTAATCTGTAAAAACATCGAAGACCTTCATCGATATGGTAGACTCGAAGGGATAGGAAGGAGAAAATAGGCTATAGAAGATGGTAGAAAAAGAGAATGCTAGTGGGTGGGTGTAAAAGTTGAGAAAAGAGGGTGGAAAAAACCACACAAGTGTCGGAAAGTTCCTTCCCGGACGCGTAATCTCGTTCGGGAAGCTTTCTAACTTCAAAGTCCGACGCGTAAGCCTTCTCCGAGCGTGGAACGATCTCTTGCAAATAAAACTATCGGGAAAGAAACGCAAACCTCCTTCGATACTACGACTTCCTTGTTTTCACCTCGAGGGGCCGATTGATTTATAAAGAATTTCTTCTTTCCAAACTACGAACTTGTTTCCATTGTTCTGAGGACAATAAACGTATTTCGTTGAGATTAGAAGAAGATTCCTTCTAAAAATGATGCCATTTGTTAACGTCAATCAATCTTATTAATGTAATTCATGATCATCGCTATATGTACAGTAACAAACTCATTGGGAACTCGTAAAAACTTGAAATTTCGATCAAAGATATCGTTAATTTCATCGTACTAACTAGGAGAAGAGTTTGAACGATTTCACTGATAAAAAGTGGAAATAACGATGTCGTATAGAAGTTGAAAGCAATTAACCTTTCGTAGGACTTCTTTTCGCATTAGAAGAAAAGTAAGAAACGTAGCTCGAACGACTTGAAAAAAGCAACGTACCAGACGGAAACCAATTAATCTTTTGGTTTCTCGGAATCACGTAGAAAGCAATGCCGTAAAATTAGCTAACACCAAGCGGTGTATCCTGTTCGATCCTTTCAAATGGATAGAATGATGCTGCAACTATGATCTGCCACCTCAGAAGACAGTGAAGAAGCGTTAGCTCCCAGTGGGATCTCGAGTTTCACGCGTTCCGTGTTTTTCTTCGAGAACTAATGTGCGAATTCATGCGCGGTCTACTCTTTGGTTTATGCCGAAGATCATAGTTTTCTTCGAAAACTTCTTTCGTTTCTTTTCGATGCTGGAAAAATTCCTATCGAAAGTATTAGAATTTCCATCATAAATTTCAATAAACAAATTTCTCACAACGACGATGTGAAAATTAAGAACTATCAAACAGCAGTTGAACGAGCGAAGGAATAAATTAAAAGAATATTCTTTTAACATTGTAATCCTGACACGCGTAAAATCAGTCCTCCCATCCCACTTGTTCTAAAATAAAATGAATCGTTCTAAAATTACTTTTCTTTTTTTTACAAATAATCGAAATAAAAGCTTTTTTCGTCGATCGCGAGGTGACGATAAAAGATGTAATTCTGAAAGATGAATTTCCTCGTGGATGAAGCACAGTAGAGATTAACTCTTCCGTCGCACCGTCGATGGGAACAAAGAGATCGTCGGAAGGTCCTATGACGATGAAGGAAGATGAAAGGAAAGATGGGAAAGACAAAGCTCTCTCTCTCTCTCTCTCTCTCTCTCTCTCTCTCTCCCTCTAACACGCACCTTACTCCAGGGATACCTACTTTATCCGCCTCTTCTCAAGAAGCAAAAGTTCCTACCGCCTGCCAGAGATGCTTCGGCTATCGATCTTTCTTGGCCATCCGCGGTGAAGTCCCTCGCGGGGAATAATACGGATGTGTATCCGGCTTGATCCTCACGATATCCACCGGTCACGATCCTCGCTAAGAAAACTTTTATATCGAACGTTTTTCGTCGAAGGGGAGAAGAGGACGAGGAGGAAGTTTTTCGGCGCGCGAAACTTCAAAGAAACTTCTTCTTCGGATGATGTCGGCGAGTTCATCGTTGGGATGGCAACATCAAATATTCTATGAATTCGGAGTCGGCTTTGTGTCAGAGTAAAGACTCGTAGAAGGAAAGTCTCGCGCGAGCTAAATTTTTTATTCAGGATGTTTCCACGTGTATCGCCCTACCATTCTTTTCCGCTTACTCTTAACGGTTTTTATTCTTTCATCGAGTTATACCAGACGCGTTTGACCACTGACCTTAGTGCGATATCGTAGTTCCCATGATTTTGGGGACACTTTAGTAATGAAGAAATCAAACAGAAAATGGACATACTCGTGTCGACGTTGAAGATAATAAAAGATTGATACAAATTCAAACGTTTTTTTCTTTCCGTCGTCTGGTATCATCAAGTATCCATAAGATATCAAACGTTATAACTAAGCAAGTAGCTAACATATGAAAATGTAATTTACACGGTATATGTAGATACGATATTACAGTACGAAATTATCGAAAAATGTGCTTCTGGAAATAGCTGAAGCAATAATTTCGGAAAATGAAGTATACTTCGTCTATCTCGCTCATAGGGCGTCTCTCAAGGCTTACGAAGAACCCCCTTCTACGATCACCCCATCGCTCGAACGACCAACCCCACCTCCTTCCCTCCCGTTGCGTCGTACGGGGTGTGCACTGCACAACTGACCAATAAGCTACCCCTCGCTTATGTCCACGCAGAGAGACCGTACGATCGATAGTTACGATGTATCTCGTGCGCAACTTTCCGCGTAGTTGTCCTCCCTTCGCTACGAACACGTTGTACCGAAGCGTACGTTTGCACGAAGCACATGGAAAATAATACGTTTTCAAAAGTTCTACCTTGGACTCGCTTCGTACGACGTACGACGGAAAAACTCGAGAACGGAGAGAAAGAGAGAAAATATCCGTCTATCGTACAAAGAGCTTCTCGTCCGTTACTCGTAATATCTCTACGCGATGTTCGACGTCCAACTAAATAATAAACGTGACGGCATCGATATTCCAAGAACAGAAATTTACTTAACTTTTTTTCCTCGGCAAGAACCTTTGAAAATATTGTACAACAAGATAAACGTTAATATAATGTTTTTACAAGATTAACCTTCTCTCTTTCTTCCTCGAAGTCACCTTTATTTTCGTCGCAATCAAATCGTAAACATTCTTACAATTCGCCCGACGCTTATATATACATATGTATATATTCGTTCTATCACCGATGATCGATCTAAAATTAATGTAAATATTACGTCATCGCAAAAGTATCTATTCATAACGTTAGTTTCGTAAGGACTTTTGTTACGAGAATATCGGAAAGAATTTGCTCATTAAAATTGTCAATGGCTCGAGAAAACTGACGAACGATAGTTGATAAAATTCTTGGAGATAATTAATATCCGTAGTGGACGAACATAACGCCCGAGTAACGATGAAATCAGATGGAGAAAGATCATTGTAAGGGAGAAGGAAAGTTTAGCTTTTTAAAGAGAGATTTTCAAAGGAAAACTCCGCGGACGTGCATTTCTCAAGCCTAACATTCTTACGAACGTTCTTTTTTTCTAGTCAGGAATTTTTTAATAGAACATTTTCAAGCTATGCAAAAAATGCCAAGTTAGAAGAGTGTCTTTATCGACTCGATAGAAAGATGGAAAATAGAATAGAAAAGGAAGAAAAGAAAAAATCTTTCTCTCTCTCTCTCCCTCTCTCTCTCTCTCTCTCTCTCTCTCTCTCTCTCTCTCTCTCTCTCTCTCTCTCTCTCGAAGAATCTCAATGAAGAATCGGCGTTCACTGGATAGACCGTTAATCAGGGACAAGGAGCGACTGATTCAGGAATTTTTAATGGCCGATCCCCGTCGATGTTGCTCCGAAAGCAGAAGCGACTGCAGGAAGATGAGGAGGAAAAGAAGAAGAACGTCGTCGTCGATTAATTTTGGAAGGACGACGTTTTGCAAAAAAAAAAAGTTCCTCCTTCTTTCGAAGACAATGCCTTGAGAAGTCGGAAGTTACAAAAGGGAGAAAGCGGACAAAGGGTGCGAGAACGTTTCGAACAAAGAGCGAATAACGGAACGTAGCAAAAACAGTGCGTTGTTAGCTGATGAAGGGAGCAACCGTTCAGCCAAGCACGAATGGACGTCTTTCTTACGCGAGAAAAATTAGCCTTAACTGTGCATCTCGAATACGATTTCTTTGACGATGATATTTAAGTTCTTGCGGTGTCGTAATGATCGATAGAGATATTACTTTTTGCACGGCTGATTAAATCACGACTGAAACTCTTTATTTTTATCACGTCGAAACACCAAAGAGCTTTGATTATCCTCGTTTCGAAAAAGCAGATGTAATAGATGAAAAAAACGCATTGAGAGAAACGATCGAACAAGAGTGGACTAAAAAGAGAGAGAGGGAGAGAGAAAGAGGACAATCGTTCGCACTTTCAAAACGGAAACTTCCAAAGAAGAGAAAGGAAAGATAAAAAGAAGGAAAGTTAGCAAGACCAAGGACGGTGGAAAGCGGACGGCACTCGCAGGCATATTTTTAGGGCGAGAATCCCTTCTTTTCTTGAGCGATACCGGCGAAGGCTGACGCCGTAATGAAAACATGAATACTTGAAGGCCACCCACCTCCCATAATTATATCTTCACCCTGGGGTTAGGCTCGGAACACGATCGCAAAACTCTGGAAGAGAAAGTGGTCGGAGAGGGAGAAAGAGACAGCGAGTTGAGGAAGGGAGAAAGGGAGAAAGAGTGGGGGTTGGAAAGAATCGAGGAGGTGGATAGGGGTGCCATTTCTGTCCCCTAAATAATTAATTCCGGCATCGCCGTCGGCTTAAATGCGACGAAGCTAGCTAGGGAGAAAAACTTCGATGTGCCAGGGATGTGTCTAGAGATTCGCTTTCGATTCTCTCGAGGCTCCCTAAGAAATCGATTACTTCGAGTTTCCCCGAGAACGTTTTCGAAAATCGTCTTATTTATATTCTTTTCCTTGTGCATCATCATCGAGGGAAAGAATCGAGGTAAGTGTTTAAAAACGACTGAGCCACACGTTCGGTATATAAATATCAAATTTTTGATCGCTCCGAAAAGACTCGATTGTACGGCGATGCTTGCTTACAAACGAATTTGACAGAGCTATGAACGACAACGCTTCCTTAGTAAAACAGCAGTGAGGCATAACCCCTGAAATTAAATCCTTAATCTCATTTAACCTTTTCGCACTTGCGCAGGCTCGACGAATCTCGCTAAACTCGCTCGCTACCATCAGCCTCGCCCGCGCCAAAGATAAGACGGAGGATTAATGGACGAGGCATTAGGGCGCAATTTTATGGGGATTATTTTAAAGGCTTTCTCGAATCCACTGGCTCAGTTGCGATTATCTAGACATCATTAATCAAGCGCCCGCTTTAAACTTCGTCCTCCGCGAGTCCTATGCGAGTACCAAAAACTTTCAAACCACCATTTACTCGATCCCGCTGACTTCGAAGATTTAGAGCCGAGTTTCTTCGCGATATTATTATAGGAAAATGATATTAATTACAGGAAAGTGTAAAAGATAGCCGACAAGAAGAATCTTTTAAATAAATATCGTCGAATTGAATGGGCTAATCCTTCGATCATACTTATAATTGCCTACGCGTTAACAAATTAATAGCTATTAAAACATCAGCGAGACATCGTACTCTACAAAAAGAAAGGGTGAAACGTACACGCCCCTTTCTTATTTCTAAACCAATCGAGAGACGAGGGCTTGTCCGGTATGCATAATTACATAAGAAGAGAAATCGGCAGGTGCCCGCAAAGGGTTGGTAGAAAGTCGAGAGGATGGGATGGGCGCAACGAGAAGGGTTAAATGAATCACGGCGCTTTGATTGGTCGAGACTTCGAAGGGTCGACGAGTGAGAGAGAAAAAGAGAGAATGCACAAGGAAAGGGTTCGCACAGAAATAATGCAGCCCGTCGGCCATCTTGCAAACACTGTCTACTCCTCCTTTTGAAAGTAACCAGATTAAAATTCGCGTCGATCATCGATCCTTTTCCATCCTCTTTCATAATTCCGTTCACGTTAAGAACGCGCCTTCCCCTCCTTCCCTATTCTTTCTTCCCTGGAAAGGAAACTTTGTGAGGAAGCTAAAGATACATTAAAGACTCTCGTTAATGGAAAATATTAACAAAAGTAGGAAAAGCTTTCTCCTACCGTTGCGATTGAAAAACGCCCGCTGCACTTTAATCCATAAAACCTCTCTCCTGCCGCAAAAAAAGTCACCTAATAAAGGACCCTTGAAATCCGTCCTGAAATCGAGAGAAAGAAATAAGAAAAAAATATCCAAGTGGTCCTGCACGCGTGTTGCATAAACATTATTAAGTTTGACCATCGAACCATGCCGGCATCTGTCCAATGGGGGGGATCGAAGAGAAGGAGACGATTTTTTAAATCCTCGAAGCCGATATAAATTTGACAGTCTCGGGAATGTGCCTCATTGTACGATTTTTCTATTCTTCTTTATGGCACGAACCAAACGCGTGCCGTAAAGATAGATTCCTATTGTATTCGACGAACTATGATTCGATCGATCGATTTTTTTCCTACAATCGAGACGAAGATTTCTCGACGATTGTAACGAGTTCACATTTAAAGCCATTCGAAATGTGTCTGACGATATTTTTTATTTCTTTCGGCATCGATAATCGATACTCTTTTTCTTTCCATCTTGATACAAACCATTTTTTTCCTTTTCATCAGCATCGGATACAGTTAAAAAAAAAAAAGAGGAGAGAAAGAAAAAAAACCCGATTCTCGAGCTCCAAATCCAGTTGTTACGCCACGATGAAACGTCACGTTGCACAAAAGATCGTACAGGCTGTTACGAACATCGAAGAAAATTATACCGAGCTCTGATCGCGATGCGAGGACACGAAGATCTCCGAGATCGGAGATTCAGGGCGCGTGGGCGATTTTAAAGCCGACACAATGATAGCTTTGTGTCTAACACCTGCTTTAAACTCGGAGTACGATACAAATATCGATATCTCTATCAACGATTTCGTTGAGGTAACGCTCTGATGAGAATCATGGAAAATAAGAAGCGTCCAAAAAGAAAAAAGAAAAAATTCAGTAAATCGTCTACGAATTTTTACGAGCGTAAAGTCCTACGTAAAACTCCTCCGAACTTTCCGCGAAACTAGAAATCGCAATGGTACCGTGCGCGTTAAGATCGTGGTATCATTTACGATCGAGCTGGCAGTCGTCTCTTTGCCGGTGAGCAACAAAAGTGAAAGACCGCAAACCGCTGGAATCTCGTCTCCTTATTCGCGCTGGAGACTCGCGAGAGAAGAGAGCTCGCCCGATGAGCAGCAAGTTACTTGAGTGTCCTCTCGAAAGCGGCACATTTTCTCTAACTCTCTTTTTCTCTTTGCCGCTCGCTTTTTATCTTTCTTGTCATTTCGCCGGCAATGGAAGAAGGAGTGTGAGCGAGAAGAGAGAAGATCGATCGAGTAGTTTCTGTTTTAGTCTCTCAAAGATTTTTCGACATGATCCATGCGGCCACTTGACTCTTTCAAAAGAAAAAAAAAAAGAAGAAGAAGAAGAAAGAAAAAAAAAACTTTCTCCGAGCTGCTTTGCTTTTTGGAAAATTAGAGGAGAGTGGTCCGGCACGTTTGAAGTTTTTCGCGTCTAGACGTCGCGTCGTATCTTCTTTTGGCGGATCTTGGTAAAAGGATCTATCTAGGTACGTACGAGGAAGGATCTAGTTCGAGAGGACGACGAAAAGTCGAATGAGGACGCAATAACCGTTTCTAGTGTGTGCGACTCGTCCAGAGAGCCGCTTGGGTTTCTGCTTCCGGGAGCACGGACGCAATAAAATGATCCATTGGCACGAACAACGGTCGCCTTCGTGTCTTGGGACGGCCGGGAGAAAGGAAAGAAGGAGCAGCCTGTTGCTGGTCGCGTGGATCCTTCGCATGTGTGAAGCTCGTGTGCACCCCGTCAGAGGAGGAGGAGGAGTCAGAGGAGGGGGAGGATGAAGGAACCTTAAAGCAGGACGAGTCGAAACGAAAGCGTAAGCCATCGGAGAACCTACTAGCAAACGCGAACCTCTACTTTCTTCGAGAAAGACTTTTCTTTCACGAGCACCCTCACCTCTCTGTCGCTCTTATATATTCCTTTTCTCGTTAAGAGTATTTCCGAAGAGTGTTCCTTGCCAATCGTGACACGCATAAACTAAACGTATCTGAACAAGCAATTGTCCATAAATTCTTCAAAACAAAAAGAAAAATGAATTTCATGCGTAGGTTGAAAGAAGGCAAACGTTGATATATGTATACTAACATTAGATCTTTGCCTCCTCTTCAGGTGGATGTTAATCGCGCCGTGTTAAAATAGTATTTTCTCGTAGTCCATAGAATGAAGTAGGAAGTCGCGTATTCGTGAGAGTGCAAGGTGAATGCACCTCCTTCGAAAGAATTATCCAGTTACCGATACCCAGCTTTGAATTACAAAAGCATAGAAGCGTGGAGCCTCCTTGTAGAATTCTTCGAGACCATTTGTCAGTGTCCATTAGAGGCATGCCAGAAGGACGTTTAACGCGACACAATGTTAAAGAGTTGTGTATTTGCAAAGTTAAATGAACCTTGCGCCGTGGGCGACGATTGTGCAGCTGCACGAGTATCCCGACTCTCTTCAGCTCTTTCTTTCTCTTTCTCTATCTATCTCTTTTTCTCTTTCTATCTTTCTCGTTCTCTGGCTGTCGCGAGAAGAGGCACCACTTGAGGTGCGTCCATGCGAAAAACTATAAGAACGGAGGCACGACGTGGATGGAGAGAGGCGGTCTGACAAGGTATCCTTCTTTTGGAATATAAATAAAAGTAACTTTTGCGTCATGCATGAGTTAACTCACGTTACCTGACCACCTACGCGCTTCTGCCGTGAACCGAGCAGTGTCCTCCTGTGAAATGGAATGCGGCGAACCCTGTAATTTTATTGTCGCGAATCAAAAGCAACGAATTAATCTTATCCGATTGTTTCCTGTTTGCAATGAAAGCACGTCTCTCCTATGAAATAAAATAAAATCGATATCTTTTATTCTCTCTCTTCCTTTCTTTCTTTCTCTCTATCTCTTTCTCTCTCTCTCTCTTTCTTTCTTTCTCTCTCTCTCTCTCTCTCCCTCTCTCTTTTATAACCGAAAGTGTTAAACGATGAACGAACTTGTCACATCATTCAACGCCTTACGAGTAACGATCGAAGGGCTTCGAAAAGAGAAAAATCCCGAAGAAAAGTCGAAAACCACAGGACCCTCCAGCGGTCGTACGAGTCACGTAGATCCACTCGAAAATCCAAATCGGCGAGAAATTAAATCAACCGTGTCGCTTTCGCCCGATGGTTCACATTTTTCCGATGGAACTGTGACAATGAAACCGCGAGGTCCGACTCGAGGGTGGAAAAAGGAGAATAAAAAAAAGGAGAAGGGTCGAAGAAGTGGATAAAGAGGAGGAAGAGAAAGAGGAGGAGGAGGAGGAGGATGAAAGAACGAAAGAAATAAAGATTCGAGGGTGGACCACACAAGCATCGTTTGCGAACCGGAGGCAAAGACATTCATCATAGTTTGCCGATCGATTGAGCCATAAAATCCATGGCAAAACAATTACACCTTGTTCAAGAACGTGTTATCGAGATCTCGATCGAAAGGTGTTATTAATTTCGGCGAAGATGCATTCAAGAGTAGCATGCACCTGTCTTTTAGTAATGATACATAAATTTAATCGAATGGCCAGACCAATCGCGATGGAGTCTTAATTTATAACGTCGGTTCTGTTCTGTGCAAAAAAAAAGAAGAAGAAAAGAAATAGATAATTTAAGTTTTATCATTTTTAAATCTGACAACTAGATAGGTACTTACATATATTATAAAATACACTCTATTATACCATAAAATACGAAAAGCAAAAAAGAAAAAATTTTTATTGCGATACAAAAAGATCGATGAGAAAGATATAAAAAGAGACAAAAAAAATGAATGAAAGAGGAAAATTCACAGACCGCAGATAACCATTGGAAGGGACATCGACGTAGTCGAACGAGTTCGAGCTCTACGGAATATCTTCAATTATTTTTTCATTTCGATCCGAGAGCCGCCGATGCGAAAGAAGGAATCGCATGGTGGTCGGTGGTAAAAAGTGACGAGATCGAAAGTCGTTTCTCGGAGGACGCGCGACGTCCATTATCGTCGATGTCGTATCGAGCTCGTCCGCTTTACCAGACTCACATTTTTTCAAACGGCTCGTCACTGTCACGGGCCATCGAGTACTTGTGCTTTCTTTCCCGAATCGCTAGAGAATGAAAAAAGAAAAGTACACGTATGTATCGTACGACGTATGTATGTATATATATATATATATATACAGAAGATATATATACATATATATATGTATATATGTATATATATGTATGTAGACAGATATATGGCAAAATTTGAACCAGTCAATGACGAGCTGGGAACAAAAAAGGGACATTGACGAAACGAGTTCGACCATAAGTGACCTTTGACCCTCAACAAAAGATATCTCGCGCAAGTAGAAAGAACGAAACAAAATCGATGTCCGTTATTTTGACGCACGATCTCAGAAGGGAGAATGCATGCGAAGCCTCGACATTAACCTGACTTATGCACGAGAATAGAATCGAAGAATATCGTCGTCGAAGTTTTCGGATTGGCAAGAAGGGAGAAGACAGTCAAAGGTAAAGTTCGTTTTATGAACTGTCAAATGTACGTTGTCTTGTTTTTTCTTCCTTTTTCTTGTAACAAAATCGATCCAACGGTCGTGTCGCATCTCCAAAATTCGATTCTTATTCCTTTCTGTCTCCTACAAGAACTTTCGATATATCGAATTCGAGTTTCGTAGACGAGTTTCCGACAGTCGTCATATATTTAATATTTATTGTACATCGTGCAGCGTGCGCGTACGTGCTATTCAATGCAATTCTCTATAGTTGTAAGTACATACATACGTCTAATAATACTTCGAGCCGTAGGATAATCAGAGGAATAATACGAAACGGAAAGAATTTGTCCATCATCGTTAGGAAGCTCGACGTGCCATTAGAGCGTGGATAAGGCTTGAGGTCATTGACGCGTATCATTGTGGAATGCGATTTGTAAATTATTGCAATATCTTTCAAAATGATTATACTCAATCGAAATAAGACAAATGATAATAACGCACGTAATAATAATAATAATAATAATAATAATAATAATAATAAATATAATAATTTACGAAAGAAACCAAAAATAAATCCTTTCGAATTAACTTGCCAACGTTGTATTTCATTTATTGAAAATATTATTATAAAAGAAAATTTTTTAAAAGAAAATCTTTTAGTTTAGATTTTAACGGAATTTTTCATCGTAGTTCGGCAACTCTTTTCAGCAACAACTTATTTCGCAACAACCCCTCTCATTCGAACGTATCGACGCCATTGCAGCTGCAGCGTCGCGCCTCGGACGAATTAGTCGCTCTACTCCTATTCTCTTTTACCTCACCCTTCAGAAATATTGGTCAAACCTGCCATACATGGAGGGAGAGATTGCGCTCTATGGGGGTGGAGGAGAGCGGTGAAGGGTGTACGAGAGATTCGAAAGGGCAAGCCCATCGTACGAGCCCAGCGTACGAGCCCGCCTCGAATTACTCACCAACCTCCCCTTTACCATCCCGTTTTACCCGAAAATCCAAAAACGAGGGGATTTGTTCGTGTGTGCGGAAAGACAGCCGCGGATCGCGTGGGGTCGACCAACTCTCTCTTCATCCTTCTACTCTTTCCTCCTCCCCTTTCTCTTTTTCTCCCTTACGTTCTCTCTCATCGCTTCGATAAACCCCCTTCGAAAGCGAATTTCTCTTATATATCGTCTACTTTCTACCTCATTTCTAGTCGCCCTTATTCGAAGATGAAAATACTAGAGAAAAGAAACGATACGATATACTTTTACAGGTATATCCACGTGCAGGCACTTATTTATTTCAATAAAAATCTTAGGGAAACTTCGCACGAATTTATGATTTTTCTTGCGTAGAAAAATTGATGATTATTATATATATATAATATATAATGATTATCATATATATATAAATGTAATAATATAAATGTAGTAATATAAATAAAATATAATAATCATAATAATGATTATTATGTATATATAAATGATTATTAAATATATTTCATATGTGTTGGATAAAATGCGTATCGCAAGAATGTTAAATGACAAAAAAATAAAAAAGAAGAAACATAAAAAAAAAAGGAAAAGTAAGAAGAACTGTTAGATATGCGCGCTCGGTCAGTTTTCCACTTCCTTAAAGCCCTTCGCAAGGACGAGCAGAAAATCACACGTCAGACGCAGAGATAGACGTTTTTGTAGGGCAAAAAAATATCGTGCGAACCTCGGTCCGCCACCACCGCCGCTACTACCGCCACCACCGGCAACGTCCTCGATGGGGTGTAAGAGTACGCGGTACTTCGATGAAAGGGGGTGAAGGGTGGCTTGGGGAATGTAGGGTGGTTTTAGGTCCGCCATTCAATTTATCGACGGATTGACAGCTCTGTTAGGCCCTTGTTACGGTGGAGCACGTTACCCATAAAAAAAAAGAAAAGAACCAAGAGGTACCGAAAGAGACAGAATATCTAATCGCGATCTTTACTCTCGATGCATACGTTTTCCTTTAAAGATCTTGTTTCTCATGAATACGATTGATATAAAACGTCAAATCGATGAAAGTGCATTTGAAAAAAGAACAAAATTTTCACCGTTAAATTGATTTAACGTGAAATAATCTTAATGCTTATTATTGGTAAAAATCTGAAATAAAAATGAATATAATATCATCTGATACATCATATTTCATCTTTCACGTCTCAATTTTTTATACCTCAGAATCCTTTACCGATGTAAATAAACATCGTTCGACGTTTGGTGTAGGTATCCGAAGAACACGGCTCGATTAGCAAACACAGTTTAAAATAGACGCAACTAGAATGGATGTCGCAAACACGAGACGAACGTTAATCGGACAGTGATACATCGCAAGTGATTCTTGTCTCCTCGAAGATGTCGTTCTTCCTTTATCCGCGATCGATCGATCGCAGATCCTCGACAAATAATCCTGAAAAACCGAAACGACGACGTGTCTCGCGCGTCCCTTGGGGATCGATTCTGCTTCGTTATTTATTAAAGGAGGTTACTGACCATCGGTCGATGCAAAAGCAGCCCCCTTGTAAGCTAGGAGTACGGTCTCGATGAAATCCACTACGAATCGCGTGCGATCTC
This sequence comes from Vespula vulgaris, assembly GCF_905475345.1. Taxonomy (NCBI): domain Eukaryota; kingdom Metazoa; phylum Arthropoda; class Insecta; order Hymenoptera; family Vespidae; genus Vespula; species Vespula vulgaris. The sequence continues at coordinate 5,904,478 of NC_066587.1, read as the reverse complement.
TCTACGACCAGATGCGCTGACCAGCCACACAAGCGTCAATCCATTTTTCCTGCTTGCAACCGTTTCTCAACCCTCCTCTCTTCTTTCCTCTTTTTCGTCTCGATACTGTCCTAAAGGTTCCTCCGTTTAATCGGAAATGGCGAGCGAAAAGATTTCTCTTTTTCTTTCTCTTTTCCTCTCTTTCTCTCTTCCTCTCTTTCTAAGGGACAAAGAAAAAAAGTAAGGGTGCCGTCTATCCGCTTAAAGCACAACGTTACGTAAACTCATAGAAAAATCTTTTTATTGTTGATACTTTACGAAAGAAAACGTGAAAGACTCGACAACTCGACCAAGATATCGACTAAATAAAATCGATACACTTTTCGTAGAGATATATCTGTGAATGAAAATCGAAGAGAAGCGTTCTTTATTTATTATTCTTTTTTCTTTTTTAACAATTACACTTTATGTTATGTTAAAAGCTTAATGTTATGTTAAAAATTAATTGTTAAAATTTACTGAACACCAGTAGAAGAAAGTATATGATTCTGTCGTTGATTACAAATAACGTCCGATTATCGATCGAAGTCTTCGAATTCGACAACAATTATCTTCGAATAAAAAACAACGAAATGAAGGGTGGGGGTGGAAGAAAAGGGTGAAAGAAAAAGAAAGGTTCTTCCTCCTTTTTACAGCAGCTGGTATGTCGGCCGCGTCTCAACTCTATTCGCACGCCACATGTTCGACAGTGGGCGAACATCGAATTAATGCAGAAACGGCAGGCTCTTTTGGTCCGGCGTATTATCTGTCTAGGCCATTAGCCGCTATTGATGTTCGATAATTAAACATTTATAACGAGCTTCGGCATAGCGCGAACGAAAGGAAGATTTTGATGGCTTTTAAAAAGAAACAAAAATCGAAACGTAAGTACATATCACAAATACTTTGATGAAACAAACAAACTGTCAACCCAAGAACTCAAACAGATTTGTTCTTATCTTGTTTGACAACAATGCTTGCAAACACTTACTAATTAAAACGATTGATGATTCGAAATGAGTAAGGCGCCATAAAAATGTGATATCAATCTTGATGGAAGTTGATCTTCAATATTAGAACTTCGTTCTTTCAGAATACATTAATCTTGTCTTTGTGAATAGTAATTGGTGTCAAAAATCTTATCATCATTTGTTGTGATAATTAAATCATCGTGTTTAACAAAAGCAGTATGTAGGAATTATTTGGAATAGAATTCCAACTCGTTTCTTTTTACTATCTATTCGCAATAGAACGGTTAAGTAAAAAATTTGTTTTTTACTTATATTTGGTTTGTAAGATTTTTTAACCATTCACAGTGGTTACCGATTTCGAATGCATGCAACGAACCTTTTCAAGAACCAGCTGTTGGTTTCTTCTGTGAAATTCCTGAAATCTTCAAGGAGACATATACGAAAACTTATTTAGATTAGAAAAAAATTGTGCGTTCGGATCGCTATCTCTGAACGATCGATTGTACGACATAACGAAATCTCCTCTTTTCTATTTTTCGAGTCTTTCTTATGAAAAAAGAAAAAAAAACAGGAGTAACCGTTATGCCACAGAGAACGAATCAAGATACCGACTTAATCTGCAACGGTGCACCCTATGTAAAATGCTCTCGATTTCGAATGGTCAGATTTTGGGGGTAGATTTGGCCATCTCTCCTTACGTTATAGACGGACACATTCCAAAAGAAATACCGTTACGTATATCGTTTTACTAACAACAGCACAAGTCATGTATGACGTTAATGTTATAAATATACATACATGTGATAAGTGTAATCTTGTTAAATGTTTCCTTTCATAAAGTTAGTTACCCCGACTCAACTTGAACTCTACTTTCACATGAGACATTGGATTAACGAGATTATCGGCAGCTGTCTTATTTATTTCTCGCTCCAACAAACAAGAGGATATTTTCGGAAAACGTCGAGACTTTTCGAGTCTGCTCTTCTTCGCGATGAGTCGCTCGAGTTGTCTGAGATTAGATTGCCAAGGAATCACCTAAGACTCTTTTACTGTGTTTTGATCTGTGATAGAAATAGACGATATTTTGAAAATATTCTAGTCAATTATTTTCAGTTTCGGTTTCAACGGGAATTCGTTTTAAAATATTTTCTATACCTACTCTCTAATAGCCTAAGAAAGATAGAGTGGAAAATAACGGAAATGTATGATGTTTCTTTCAAGATGTGTAAGAGTGTGCACATTTTTCGAAGAGTAAAAGAGCATTGCGTCATCGTTGGCAAAAGGAGCCCTTACCGTTAGTATTTTCTTACCTGATAATTTCCGTAATAAAATTATAAAAATATGAAATACCTTGACTTCAAACCTTGGTTTCAAAGAATCTTCAACGTTGACTACTGAAAGTTCTGTGATACAGTAAAAGCCCTGTTGCCTTTCAAAGTCACCTTGAAACTTTGTAAAACTAGAGCGATCCTGACTTTAATTGCCAGGATACACTTTCTTTAAACGTTACCTTTGTGCTTTCTTTTCCTCTAACATTTTCTCATATACAACCTTCACCGAACTAAACTCAAAGAATCTTACTTCATTGCGAGTTTTGAACGGATCACATAGATCAACTGTCAACCCCGTAATCCATTTTACGGCCAGTGAAATATTAGCCTATTGTTAGTATATTTTAGAACGTCTTTTTAAGGTCTGCTTACTGTTACCTACGTTTTTCTCTAAAGGTCCAATTTTTACATGTTCAGAACGAGATTTAAACCCTCGAAAAAAACTCGGAAAGAAAATAATTAAAATGTGATAAAAAATTATTAAAATATATGTTTTTCAAATATTATAAATTCATGAAAGAAAAAAAAAAAAGATTTATTTTCCCTGTTATACAAAATTTTTTAATTAAATTAAATAAGAATTATTTTCCCAGTTAACAAATTGTATGTATACATTCTTCATATTTACATATATTATTACAAGTCCGGAAATTTTACAAAACAGGTACAATGAAAGATTTAAGCACCTTTGTATATCTTACAATACCTACACAACAGGTAGAAGTTAGCGCCTCTGCATGAGATAACCAAAGGCTAAGTACATATTATAATAATTGCAGGTATAGACATACCCTTTTTTGGATTTAAAAGGTTTCACAGGTCCTCGTGGTTAAAAATAATTCATTATCCAGGTAGCTCTTCTTCAATATCTATCCTGCAGATAAAAAGTTAAGTTGGTCCATTAAAATTATTCGATGATAGCAAATAATAATGATGCCATCAATCATGCGAATGATTTAAGATGTAAATTAGAAGTGACAAATTTTATTGGAAGTCAAATATATATATGGATATACACTTAAAACATCCCAAGATACAAGTCCTTTACCAACGATTCTACTTTCATCTTTGCGATACATAATAAATATTAACACGATATTTTTCGTCACGATGTATTACGGTTTATATAAATTTTATGTTAAAATTGTATACTTAACGATTCCGTTCTGCCATCCCAATTATTATACGATTTCCAAACGTTAAAGAAAAAAAACAAGAAAAAAAAAAGAAAAGAAACAATTTATTTAACAATGGTCACGAAAGAACTTCAAGATCATCTCGATCGATCGAGAAAAATCTAATGACCCCAACGATGTTACATCTGCAACAATACATACGAATTTTCTAAACGTATCAAAAAAAATCTTTTATTTTCTACAAAACGATTTAACTTACGATTAACTAAATACGATGTAACCTAGAATACCTACATATAGTATATAAAAAAAACTTATTAAAAAAATATATATAAAAAGCTCGGTAAAATCGAAGAGGATCCTCCAAGATCTCATTTTTCGATTTGGACCTTTTGAATACCGCTGGCTATCTCTGTTTTTTTCCATTCCCTCTCATTCTCTCTCTTTCTTTCTCTCGCCCTATCTGCTCACCAATCTACTCATCTCTATCCGTGGAGCGACGACAGGCGGCTGACAGGACGCGGAGCGTGTGTTCGAATTCACTGTTTTCCTCTCTCTCTTTCTTCATTGAGCGCGCACACACATTCATATCTTTCTCTTTCTTCCTTTTTCTCCCTTTCTCTCTCTCGCTCCCTATCTCTCTCTCTCTCTCTTTTCCTCTTTCTCTTTCTCTCACTAGGCTTACGCGTGCGTAAGCGCGAACTCTTCGCAGTGCGCCCCAAATTGCGCGCGCGTGTGCGTGTCGATCGGAAGCCGAGGCGAAAGGCATTCTTTTGCTTCCATTTTTTTTCTTCTCTCTCTCTCTCTCTCTCTCTCTCTCTCTCTCTCTCTCTCTCTTTCTCTCACTCTCTATTTTTTTTTTATATAGTAACGCGTATGTAGTGGTAGGAAAGTAAGAAGTTTTTTGGCCGTAGGCACGCGCTGCGCACGCTCGACTTCGAGCAGGTGAGGAAAAGAGAGAGAAAAATAAAGGTATGTTTACACGCGTGCACATACGAGTGTCCCGCGCGTACTTTTTAACCCCCGAAAAAATCCTACCGACGGTTTACTGTCGCGTAGGGAAGGTAAAAAGAGGGACTCGCGAGCTTTTGAGAGCCGATTCAAAAAACACAGTGAACGCTCTGTGAAAGAGAAAGGAGAATCATTGTATGAAACGTTATCGGTGTCGGAAGTTGCGAGCCACCGCCACCACCACCGCATCCGTTATGGAAAATACTTAAGTTTCCGGAATGATATTCGTCTGAGAATCGCATCAACGCTTTCTATTATTTTTACGAACAATCGAACAAACAGGTGCACGAATCCAAAGCTACTTTGTTAATTTTTTCTTTCGACATTGTATCAATCATTTTGAACACTTATTACACAATATTATTTATTTTGTGACACACGAATACGAAGCCTTATAGAAAAACCTATTTTCTTCAAAGTGATCGGTGCGAATAAAAATAAATGTATATCGTGTCGCTTGATAAAAAGCTTCATATACACAAGTTTCTGGCTACGTACGAGCGATCGATATGTGCAAGCATCGGACGTTACTTATTTATTTTACTCGACGTTGCGTCATCTACCTTTGTAATAAATATAAAACTGAAAAATTTTACAAATGCGAATTATCGATCGGTTCTAATATATCGACTATAAACATTAAATTCATGTAAAGTATGTACTTGATATCGAATAAGCTGATAAGTAGTAGCTAGTCTTTATGCACTCGATCTTTATTCTGTATATATCATCGAGCGAACTTATATCAAGGTTTATGAAAACACTTCGTTTACGTTAAGTATATGCCTGGAAATTGATTATATTACTACACGAAACAAAAGTCGACTAACTAACAATAAGACATGGAACTTCGTTAGCGTTTATTGTCGAACCAATTGAATACCTTATATTGTTCATTTATTCTACGTGCATACGTTATAATTCAAATTGAGATGTAACATATGTGTTACACAGTTTCATTGACGCAACAATTGCAATTGAGGTCGTACAACATACGTAAGTACGAGTTACTTTTCGCAATCGAAAAAATAATGTCAGACGTTTCTTTTCTTGGGTCTGGTATCCCCTAGATAGGGATAAGATGTTAGTCCGGTTCAGGGTTACAACGAAACAAGTATAGTGTCTCTTTCCTTACGTATATACGTACACATACACACACATAGATATATACATATATATAATGTATATATATATATATATATATACACGTTCTATCTTTCTCTTCCTTTTGCAGGTTTCCTCGATCACCAAGGTGTCTTTTTCTGTTCGGTCGGTGTTAGAAAGAGGAAGAAACAGCCCCTTGGTGTATCTGCGACTCCTCTCCAACCCCCACCCCCCAATCCCAAAAGATCACGGTCGCAGGTTCAGCTCTCCCTTCGCCTTTAGCTTCGCCTAGTCACTTTCTCTCTCGCTCGAGCGTTCTCTTTTTCCTCCCTGGCGATAGATACTACCATCCCTCTATACTTCACTCTCTCTTTCTCTATCTCGAAGAACTCTGCTATACACCCAACTCGCTCAAAAGCACGCTCCAGCCCTCGAAGAGTCGCGCGCGCGTCGACTCGCGCAGCCGGGACACTCGTTCCGGACAGGGTAGAGAGAAGACGCGTGGGAAAGTGGGGGTAGCCAAAAGTGGTACTGGTGGGAGATCAACCGAGTTGGTGGGGATGTTTGACTACAGCGAGCGCAACTCGACTGTCACTTAGTATTGGGTTAGGTCAGCCCGTGGTAACGTCGACGTTCGTAGTTATTTCCTTCCAATTGAACGTTCGTCCGCTTATTGTTTATAATAGAAAAGTAATAACGACTCGCCTCGGCTGTTTCAGTTGTTTATTTTTTTTTTATTTTTCGTTTACTCGGTTTAAGTTTCACGATCGTACATGTACTTTCTCAATGGATGGGTAAAAAACGAAAAAGAAAAAAAAAGAAAACGGAGAGAAAGGATTCGCTCATTCGTAGTTCCTCTTCTCAAGATTTATAAAGAAGATTTAATATACGTCTAATCGTATCTACTGGAATAAGGAAAAACCCACGAGGATTGCGTATAAGACAACAATTGTGGTTTCCCGCGCACGATTTTTTTTTAATTGTTCCAAGTTCGATAAGGAAAAGAGATCACCAAAAGGAAAACAGATCAAAACATTCGTCGCTAACGCTCGCGAGATATCTTTATTTCTTTCCTTTTCTCGTTTTCAATCTTTCTCTCTTTTCCAATTGATCTCTTTCTTTCTTTTCGTTGGTGCAGTGCCACGTATCTATTTTCGATCTTCTTCGTCGCAAGTGATAACATTGTGCGGGGGAGTGGATGGAGTGTCTAAGTGAAACCACGTATCACGGATCGTAGAATGGCACTGTCTTATCTGCAGGAGGCACAGGTTAATGCAGGTAGGTTCTCGAGTCTCGACAAAATCAAGTCTTTTCTCCCATCTCTTTTCTCCGGATATCACGCGTTACGATCGAATTGCGTGAATCGTACGACTATAAACAAAAGGTCGTTATGTACGTGCTAAACATGATAAACACGTAGTAAATTTCTTGGAAAAATAAGATGACAACGAGGAATATACTTAGGGAATAGGATTTCGTTGCTATGTACAAAAAAAAAAGTTTCGCTTGATGTAAAAATATAGAGACGTTACGTTTCGAGTAAACATTGGAAGAAAAGAAAAAAAAAGGAGCAGAGAGGTCACAAAATTATACACATTTAGATACGTACGTATATACATACATACTTGTAAACAAAGCACGAAGAAGACAAAAGATGGTTGGCACGCATTTCGAGCTTCGTCGTAGTAAGAGATCTGAGAATCGATTATTTTTGTCTCGCCGAAGTCGTTAAAGAAACAAAAGTAATCCGTAGCCAAGGCCCATTTTGATAAGATTTTCGGACGCGTTGAAGGGTACTCCAATGTGAATCTTTTGTTTGTTTCCCACGAAAGCAAATGCTGTGGGCATATTCATTTCCATCTTCGTCAATGATCGTATCATCGAGGTTGTATCGTTGTCGAGTATGCACACAGAATAGGATAAGAAAGTATTGGGGGGAAGAGAAGGAGGGAGGAGAGGAAGATTTCCGAGTTTCTAACGACCCCACCGGTCGTGGCACTGGCAAGGCGCCAAAGTCTAAAAGCGCTCGCGGCGACACGACGGTGTTATGACACATTGTAAACATCGATAAGCCAGCGCGAAGTGAAATTACTTGACGGAGGGCAAACGAGAAATAAATGGGAGAGAAACGTGAAACGAGTTACGCGCTCGTAACGTATTTCCAAAAATAATCCTTGTAATTGTCAAGGAGATTGCGTGCGAGTCGCGATTTCCACGAAAATCTTCGTCGCGTTCGTCGAATTCGCGTTCGCTGTTTCATTCTTTTCTACACTCTGCGTAGTAGATACATTTCTCTCGGAACGTTTCTAAACGCGTTTTTAACGACTCCTTACTATATCTCAATCGTATTATTTTCTTTTATCTAAAAAGGAAAAGTAACGAACCTGGATTTCTATTGTGAAAGAAAGAAAAGAAAGAAAGAAAGAAAGAAAGAAAGAAAAAAGAGAGGAAGAAAAAGAAGATGAGATGTAATACTTTGAAGAAGCTTCAAGAAAAAATTCAAAGTGGAAATATCATCGGAGTTGTGACCAATTAGGGAAGGGATGCAGGCGGGGGCGGTACTCGTCGTCGTGTTGCCGGGAAACGGCGATTGTAGGCCGTAAGAATACTGGTAGACGTTAAGGGAGTTTTAGGGGTGGAGTGTTAGAAAGGGATAGAGAACGAAAGAGAAAAGAAGGAAAGGGAAGCCTCTACGCACCCTTATTGATTCAACGGAGCTCATTACAACCCTCCCCTAAACGGTCCATTAATTAGCAAACGCCGACCGAGTGCGACCGTTTCGTGTCTTCTTTTTGCTTTTTTGCTTTATTTTTTCTTTTTTCTTTTCTTTCTTTTTTCATTCTTTTTTTATTTCTTTTGTTTTTAATGAAATCGACCTTATTGCGCTTATCATTCGCCTTTGCGAGATGAGCAAATTGAAAGACAATTTGCGGGAATCACGTGCGGATGGTTGGAGATTTTTGTAAATTTATTCGCGTTAAATTTAGGATATTCGTAAGTGGCTTCGTTCGATGTCGACACCTAAAGTCATTTTTAGAGAATAGATTCTCGATGATTTTTCTCGTGCGAATAAAGAAATATACTCGATAATATTTGAAAGGTAATGATGCACGACATCGATAACATTTAAATATCTGGAGATAACGTAAGACGTTACATAAAATGCATTTATGAAAAACATATGCGTGAATAAGGACTGATCGTGGGTTGCGAAGTAACGATTATCGAGATTATGTACATATTTTGTCCATCCTTTAGAAATAAAATGAAACAAGGCGATAGAAGTTATTGGCCTTGAAGCAAACGAGGAAAATTTGAGAAATCCGGCTTTGAATTATCACGACGAACGTAGTCGACGCTTCGATACGCGCGATAAAACTTAGACATTCTCAAAGTCGTTGGCCTCCGTGAATAGTCGAAGAGGTGGTACGTGTTCTACTCGCGTGGGTGGGTGTAGTCGAGTTTTATGAATGAACTCTGCGTCGCGTACGAGAGTGCGCGAATGAATGGAGAAGAACTTGCTCGCGTGTACGAGATCCTCATGTGGGATAAAGAGGAGAATTGTTATGTTAGATTAAGTGCAACAAATGTACTACTTTATTTATCGAATAAAGGAAAAATAATATTTCTGACGAGGTAAAAAGTCATAATCCCCCATTTATCATTTATAAACTTAATGATTTGAAAAGATCGTTCGATCTTTGATCTTAGGACTTCTGGCTGGAGAACATCTCGACATGAAGCAAGAATCGGAGAAACAACCGCTCTCACCACCTTTGCACAATAACAATAACAACAATAACACGTCGTCGACGATGTTCTCGGGGATGGGTGCTGCAGCAGCAGGATTGTCGATGTTGACTCCTCAACAATTATTGGCCGCCAGTCGAACGGCAGCTCTAATGGCAGCCGGCATTCCTGTTTCACTACATGCAACCTTAGCGGCGAGTCCATCCCTCTATCAACATCATCAGACTCTCTTCGGAGGGTGGGCGCCGCCCGCAGCTTCCTCACCCCCTTCGCCTCTTCATCACTCGCCTGGTTCGGTTTCGTCAGCTCTTGCCACGACAAAATCCTCTTCCCGCCGCTCTAGTTCCGGTAATACAAATAATAATAATAATAACAATAATAACAACGTCGTGAGCAGTAGCGCGGATAGAATCAGTAATAAAAAGAGTCAAGCGACGAAGAGAAAGGCAACGAAGGTGGCAAAGACGGAGAGCAACGTTCAAAATTCGTTGGAGAGCGTGGCGCCACTTAGCCCACCTACGTCAATCAGCCCGGAGGCGGGAAAAGATGGAAGGGACAAGGTCTTCACCTGTGGCGTGTGTTCGAGATCTTTTGGTTACAAACACGTGTTACAAAATCACGAGCGCACGCACACAGGTGAGAAGCCATTTGAGTGTCCGGAATGTCATAAAAGGTGAGAAAAAGATAGAATACAGAAATTTAAGGGGGAAAAAAAATTCCAAAAAGAAAGACAAAACGAACAGAAAATAAACCGCATACATCTCAACATATATTTGAACCATTTAATTACAGATTTACTCGAGATCATCACCTGAAGACGCACATGAGACTGCATACCGGTGAGAAACCGTATCACTGCAGCCATTGCGATCGTCAGTTCGTCCAAGTAGCCAATCTCCGTCGTCACTTGCGTGTACATACGGGTGAACGTCCGTACGCGTGCGAACTCTGTTCGGCCAAGTTCAGCGATTCGAATCAACTCAAGGCACATTCTTTGATTCATAAAGGCGAAAAACCATTTGAGTGTGAACATTGTCAGATGCGTTTTCGAAGAAGGCATCATCTGATGCATCATAAGTGCGGTACTAGCAGTACGATGGTTGGAGGACAGGGGTCGAGGTCACGAGTCGCATCGCCGTCCGTAGCTAGCGATGATCTCGAAGACGATATCGATATCGATATCGACGTGGACATCGATATGGACGAAGTAGAATCGACGACAATGGTGGCGACGACTACGATGGCGACGACAACGACGAACACAGCCACGACGACGACTATGACAACAACGACGACTGTAACGACGTTGCCCCAAAGAAAGAGTTTGACCACGCCCATCGCTAAGAGGTCGACTCATCGACAACGTCAACAGCAACTACAGAGTTCGGTAATCGATCCGGCTGTTTCATTACCGATCAATCTATCCGGTATACCAATCGACTTACCGGAACAAACCGAACCGGAAGATCTTTCAATGTCTACAGGGATGCAAAGAGTAATCTGCATGTCTTGAAATAGCGACAAATTGAATTGAATTCGATCAAGCGATAATTTCAAAATTGAATATATGAAAAACGAAAATCGACTTCTTTTGGCAAAGGGAGCACAAATTTAGGCGTTTCAAGTGTATACAGTATGCCGTTATAATACGTTCACGTTCATGTTCACGTTGTCCCGAATATTTCTTTTATGTATATACGAAGAAATATCGCGTCGTTCTAACCGAACATGATCTCATAACGTGATTTCCAACGGTATTTGCACGATACCACGTTCCTTTTTCTTAGTTACTTCGCTCAATTATGTGATTGAATCGTTGAAAAAAGGGCTGGTCTCTTTCTTTCAGTCGAGAGAGCGTGTAGAAACGTTATATCCATACGAAACTTGTGCACAAGAAACAAATTCGTTAAGTCGCCTTCTTTCATGGCGTTATGATACACGCTTCTCCTTCATACCAATAGAGAGAAAAAAACGGAGGTATATACACCTAAGCTCTCGTTTATAAATTCATTTCTATATGAAATCTTGTCGTCGAGGGTCTTGGAGTGTTTTCTACATATGCTGCGTATATGTATATTATATGTATATATATATGTGTGTGTGTATATGTATACTTATATGTGTATATATATGTATATTATATATATATATCTACAATGAACTCCATGAAACTCAGGGGTGTATTTTACCTTTTGTCAGGTTACGAGGTCGAAACTCGCCGATCTCTTTCGCTATTCTACATATTCTTCTCTTTTTGTTCCGACGATCAAAAAGAGGTATTGTTTTCTTTTTTCTTTTTTTCTTTTTTCTTTCTTTTTTCCTTTTTTCTTTTTCTTTTTTAGTTTATCACACTATCCTATAAAAGAGGATAAAAATAAAATAGAGTTAAAAGAACTATTTTCCCCTCGAGTAAGTATATAGAGACTATTTTTGCGGAATCGTCAGGTTTCCCGTTGAGGCCGATCTCACAAGATGGGTCGAAACACGTGTAGCGGGCACGAGGGATAGAAGAAAATGAACGAAGAAACGACTCTCTAAACGTCCAACGTGAATAACGAGAGAAAACTGCGAACGACCTCAGGCCTTCGTAAAATCTACACTTTTAGGAGAAAGTGTAACAGCCGAGGGATGAAATGGAGTACAAAAGGATGCTCCTTTTTCGAAAGTAGGTGACTAAAAATTTGCTCTCGATCTTTTAAACCGAGAGAGAATGCATATTTCAGTATCTTTAATTTCACAAATGTTCGTTTCCATTACGTATGTGTTTAGTACGGTATTAATTAGTTTTATGTATAGCAAAATCGTACGATAGTATACATAAAATAAATATGTAGAAAGGGAGAAGAGTATTGATTTCAAAATGAAAATCAATATAATCGAGATATCGGTTAGATATTATCGTCAAATTTTCCTGCCTGCAAAGTATTCGCGTATTATCGATCCTCTTGATAGTTCCCGCATCCTCACGAAACAACTAATCCGTCTTTGAATGCCGCGGCACGAGTCGGAGGGTGGTTAGAGGAGGGTTGAACGAGAAAAAGAGAGGAGTAGGGAGAGAACAACGACAAAGTCGTAAAGGAGAAGAACAGAAATCTCGATCGTATTCGATGGTGCGCGAGGGTGATGTCTTTACGAAAAAAAGAGAAAGAAAACGAGAAAAAGAGAAAGAGAGAGAGAGAGAGAGAGAGAGGGAGACATCGTTCCGATTCATATTGTGCGCCGAAGCGAAGCGTAACCAGAACACACAATATTTCTTCTTTTTCGTCATCGGTAAGAAAAGAGATCGTAAGATCCTTCGAAAAGAAAAGGAAGCACGAGGAAAGGGAGGAAAAGCTTTTTTTCTTTCCCTTCTTTTCCTCTCTTCTTAACGCGAGCAAAGGCTGACACGAAGCGAACGGAAGAGAAACGAGGGCAATTTTCCCTTTCTCTTATTCTCCGTATCGAAGGATATTCGCAGAAAATGTAGAAGAGAAGAATGTCTTCTCTTTTTCTTTTTTTTCTCTTCTTCCTCTTCCTCTTTTTCTTCTTCTTCTTCTTCCTCCTCCTCTTTTTCTTCTTCTTCTTCTTTTTCTTCCTCCTTCTCTTCTTCTTCTTCTTCTTCTTCTTTCACACATCATTGTACCGTCGGTAGAAGTTGAGGTCCGTTTTACATTACGGACTGTTCTCTTCTGGATACTATTTGTCGATGAAAATAAAAGAGCAGAAAAAGGATAGAAGGATGGATAAACAGACCCGGAAGTAGGATAGTTGACATTCTTCGTGTCCGTACGGGGACCTATCTAGTGGAACAATGACTCCAAGTGGCCTCGACGTAGGCGACCTACAACGAAAGAAATTTGCATGCCCTGGAACGGGCATAAATCAGAGGAGCATTGAGAGACCGAGAAAGAGACGGAAAGATATCTCGGGTCGAGTCGAAGGCAAGGGAGGACGAATCACCACCGGCTGCGAATTTTCGGCACGCAGAAGGAATCATTGCGAAAACTGGTTCACGCGAAAGACCGTGCCTCAGGCAGACTTGTAGGACAAAAGCTTTCAAAGAAATTGTATCCCGACCGGCTGTGAGTCCAAGAAATAGAGAGGATGGAAATCGGAGAGTTCTCGAAAGATACGCGCGTTTTGTGAATTCACGCGCATAAACGTTGCGTCGAAAAGATTATTTCGAACGAAATATTACCGAGAACATAAATTGATCGTACCGATTGAAAAATAATAAATAATATGTCATCCCATCGACTTATCTCGCCGAAGAACGATGAAAATTCTTTTTCTTTTTAAAAGACTTAAACTTTAGCTTTCCACTTACATTTTGGAAAGTTTGATATTCGTAAGTTTGTATTGTGTGTGATTTTTGATAAATTTACGCGTGTATTTGTGAAAACATCGTTTAAGGAGGAAAATGATCAACAACGGAATCTGAAAGTTATTATGAGAAATATATGGAGTAAGAAATTTTTTTTCTTTTTTTTTTCAAATCAAAGTTAACGTAAAGGTATAGGGAATAACGCGATTAAGAAAGAAACAAAGATATCATTTTATGTCTACAAAGCATTAGAGTTATAAAGGACCGACGGAACGATGTCCTTTCATCTTACTACTTTTACTGTTGCAGAAACTTATATACCATCTACATTCATCCAATCGCTTATCTACTTTTCTCGATTCTTTCACGATTTCTCGTTCGTTCATACTCCTACACGATTTTTTCATTCGTACAGTGTCAATCATTCACACTTTATTTAACTAATGCATTTATGTAATTGTCGTTGGGTTTAACTAAACTCAATATATCGATTGCAATAAGTGTTGTAAATTACAATCTTATCATTGATGAAAAGAGTTCGAATAATCGTCGTATGCTTGCAACTACAATTGATTCGAGTGTGTGTAATGTGAATTTTGAATGTGTTAGTGAAAATTAAAGATACATTATTTGTTACATTCGAAAGCATTAAATAACGATAACTAAAAAAAAAAAAAAAACATGAAAGGAAAGAAGAAGAACGTATAAACGAGACCATATACGAGAGGAGCTCGCTCGAAAGACCGGTTCATATATTCTCTTATTCCTTTTAATCTTACACTCGGATACGTTCGACGATTCTTAACCACGCTTCAGAACTCGAAACTCAGAACTCCTTGTTGAAGGAGGTCTCTATTAAAGAGAGGGGTGGAAGAATCGTACGTATCAAACGTGAGCGCGTGTTCATTGTATTTTCTTTAGGCGATCGCGTCTATATAGTCTTTTTATCTTTTTTCTTTTTTCTTTTTTTACCAAACGAATGCTCGATTAGAAAGCACGAACGAGATTAGCGGAGCAACTTCGTACGGTGGACAGGTGATGGTTATACATGGTACACTGCTGTAGGAAAAGACTACTCGGACTGGCTTCGGACCCGTCGAGTTCCTCTTTTTTCTTCTTCTTCTTCTTCTTCTTCTTCTTCTTGGATAATGTCACTGTTAGAACTATGACTTATCGGAAAGTCGCTGCTGCTATTATGAGAGTGCGAGTGAATACGAAGAAGGAGTGTAACATCGTGATAAAATGATAGAAAGAAGATGGCTTAACGAATTTACTTCTTGCAAGCATGCTTCGTAACGATACGACGTTCTTACACGCTCCCCCCGTTGAGAGAAAGAGAACCGGTCCTTTTTCCAACGATTTGACCACATAATCGAGTGAAGTAGCTAAGAAGATGGAACGTGGTATCGTGCAAGTATCAAGCTTCGTTGGAAATGACGTTCATGTTCGGTTTTAATGTTGAAATACTTACTATATATTGATAAAAAAAAAAATATTTAGAAAAATATGAACGTGAATGTATTGTAATGGTATATTATATACGCTTGAAACGCTTAAATTTGTGCTCTCTTAGACAAGGAAATAAATTTATTTTTGTTTTTTATATATTCAATCTTAAAATCATCGCTTGATTAAATTCAATTCAATTTTATTATTTCAAGACATGCAAAGTCCTCGGTTAGAATATATTTTCAATTTTCATTAAGGTACGCTCTCTATAATCTAATTAATCGACGTTTATAACAATTATCGCACGCGTGATAATATTATTAGAATAATCATTCCTGGAAGCGTTTGATATTCGAAATGGATATAATACTTAGTTTTTTTTTTTTTCAAGCAAAACTGTTCTTGAAATAATTCGAATGCGGAGAAGTTTAATGAGATATTAAGAAAGATACGCTTTCTTCGCAGTGTGCTAATTCCGTTCCTATTTACCGAAACTATGACTCTACTTCACGGTTGAGTTTATCGGTACCTTGAGAAATAAATTCCTAATTAATGGTCGTTAGTTCCATATCAGAAAGAATAAAATACTGGTAGATTACGTTCCTGTCGACTCGGATAGAAAAAAACCGTGTCAATTGTTTTATATTTTTTCTTTATGTAAAAACAGACCAGAGAAGCCTGATGAAGTTTAAAGCAAAATTAATGACATTATTAAAGCGCGGAAGATACATATATATACACACACATATATGCATCTATCTATATATATATATATATATATATATATAAATATATATATAAAAATATACACATACACATTACACATTACACACATGTCCAATACACATTGTATTTAAGAACAGGAAGAAAGAAAGAAGGAGAGAAAAAATATCGTTGCTTGTCCAACACTCGTCATAATAATTAGTTATTATCGTTGTTGTCATTTTCGCTCTCATTTTAATGAGGGCAACGAAACTACATATAAGTATTAATATCTATTTGTGTCAAATAGCTTATAATATTATACCGTTACAATGTATGTGTTAGGACTGGGATTGTAACGAATGGATTTATGTTGAATCGTCATTTACATCGGTCAAAAAAGTTTTAATCGTGTCTCTTTGAGCAATAAGAATGGACGAAGTAATTAATTAGTAATTTCGCATCACAATCCCAGTCACTCTCAAATATTTGATTATGTACCTACGATGTAAACTTTATTGTATCTATATGTATATATATATACATATATATATACATATATATACATATACATATATGTAACTATACATAGTTATAATTTTGTACAGCCAATCCAAAGGATAATCGTATGCACGACGATATTACGCGTATTACATTAAATTCGAACATCTGAGAGAAAATCGAAAATCCGTGATTTTCTTGTGCTACATCAAAATTAAAATTAATTTCGTTTATGTTTGCATACTCGCACATGTTCGAATCTTTGTAGCGCGTGTCGACGCACGGTACAAATTCAGACCTTATGCCTCTAATTAAAATAGTAATGCCACACCGTAAAATACTCGAAGACGTTCTCGCTACTTAAATGCGTAGAATGCCACTCGAAAGAATTACTGTCGTTTCATAAGCATAATAAAGTTTATGAGAACTTTCTAAATTTTTCATTATCGTGTTAAACAATATTGTTTCATTATTTGTCTGTCATGTTTTTTCTACGTAAAATAAAAAAAAGGAAAAAAAAAGGATTATAAAAATCATCGTCGTACGTCGAATAAATATGAAAGAAAAAAATGAAAAGATGTACAAAAGATACGAATAAGAAATCGAGTGGCACTGAATGTATACTATGAAACTGACACTACCTCACCAGACACCTAATATATCTCAACCACAAGACTGATTTTGAATAGTATTCCTATAAAATAAGAGATAAAGAAATAATAAAAAAAGAAGGAAGCATAAGAAGCGAGAAGTGGAATTATAAATGAAATTTTATTCGTACAAATATGATATAGACAGTTTTTCTAAATAATTTAAGTATCAAAGGTATCGATTATATAATATTAATATTGTCACTGCGTCGCTGCCAAAAAAAGAAAAAAAAAACAACAAAAAAAGGAACGAATAACCCATTCCTATTGTGAATACACAGTTGGAGAAAAGGAGATAGAAGAACATCCTTTGTATTATAAATCGTTTATTCGTGATTTATCGCCCTGATTTCCACACATGTAATTAAGTTAGTAAATGTTTCATCGAGTTGACTGGTCTGTCGAACTATTTTTATTATTAAAACTCACTGTTTAATCGTTTTAGAAGCCTAATCATTTACGACGCCTTTACCTCAAACGATAGTTTTTCTTTTTGTAATTTAGAAATTATATTAACTACGTGAATATATTATTAAAAAAGTAACGACGATATTCGATCGATGAATCGATTTTTTTTCAAAAATCATCAATAAGACCATTGTGAGTTTATTATTATCTGAAGGACCAAAAGGGAAGAAGAATAACGAATAAAGTCTCGTGACAAAAAGTTTCGATATTTTCACGACTCATCCCAGGTTGCATCTTGCGTCGCTACGGTGCCGTAGGAAAACGAGAAAAGAGACTATCGAAGAATATAAGAGGGGTGGATAGAACGAGAGAGAAAAAGGAGAGGAAAGACCAGCAGTATCGTTGGATGCTGAAAAACCACCCAATCTCTTCCTACTTTCTCTCTCTCTCTCTCTCTCTCCCTCCCTTTCTCTCTCATGTAGGACTAACATACGACTTGCATTCAGCCGCACCATTCAATTCATCGAATTTCCAAAATCTAGGATTTCTACGGGCACGCTCGTGCTCGTATAGGTGAAGAGGCTGCTGCAGGCATCGCTATATCGTTGAAGAGAGAAGAAGGGGAAGAGAGAGAGAAAAAAGAGTGAACTGACACAGTGACACATTATGCCGTAATGTGGGGGCACGTGGCAGATGTAGCTAGCGAGTCGAGCCTAACTGGATGCATCGATGTCTCTGAAGAGTGCCAATGTAAAACCGGTTCTTTCCTCAGAATAATTCCATTGCATAAATTTCCATTTTTCCGAATATCGGAAAAGATGTTAACGTGAGAATTATTGGTAAAACGTTTTCAGAGATATTATCGATCAGCGTTCAAAGGGTAAGTCGTAATATATTCAAAAGTGGTGCCTTTAAATTCAACATATCTTCTTTAAAGACGTATATTATTTTCTTGAAAAATGATCATAGGTAAAGAAGTATTTCGCAATTCGATATAATTTTAACGGAAGGAAAGAAGGGAAAAGAAGTAGGCGGATTTTGGATACGGTATAAGCAATCCGAAGGGATCCACCACTTTTTGTTTGTTACATAGCGGTGCAGGCATATAAGTTTACTCCCACCGCATTGCTTCCTTTGTCAAGAACTGTGCCAACATGTCAAGAATGTCTAGCTGCACGCGGCGAAGGGGACACAATCGTACGTTTTTCTTTTGGGTGCATGCAGGGCAAGAACCGTTTTTGGGGTCAGAATCCGTAAAACTCGAGGGTTTCTAGACCAACCACGCACGCAACTACCTGAAGTAGTAGTGACGAAAATGGGTAAATATTTACAAACTCGATCGTGATTACATTTTAATATATAGCTGTTGATGATCGTAGGTGGAAAATTCGTCGATAATAATTGACAAATTAATATAATGGTTCTTCGTCAAATAGATATTTTTAAAACTATTACACAATGACGAATTTTAATTATCTACGTGTGCATATAAGTATATCTTTAATTTTTATTATCTTAGAAGTTTTAAGAAACACGTATATACCTACACTTTAGAAACTCTACTTTCAAAACTCTACTTCAGAAGCTTTCGAAGTATCTTTGCGAAAGCAAATAACAATAAAATTAGAAACAGGCGTTCCGTTGAGTACTCGAACGGATATACATATACATACATATATCTAAGTACTCCCTAGAGATCGGAGGGAAATCTTTAAGTGGCTATAACGAGAAAGAGAAAGAAGAACGGTTTCCACGATGGTAACGAATTTTGGAAAATCCACCGCAACGAGTCCCCCGTAAATTTCTTTCCTCGCAGTGTCCAAAAAGAAGAAGAAAAATAATGGCGTCGTGTGCACGCCACGCGTCTCTAAAAGCGAAAGGAGAAAAGAAGAGGGAGAGGGAGTACCGAGAGGGGTGTAAACTTCCCCTTTTCCGCTTTCGCTTCGGCGTTCCTTGTTTTTTGTCTTTCCAGTAAAAAAAAAAACTCCTTTATAGAGGGCAAAGCGCGCGTGCTGCCCCGAAGGAAGAAGGATGAAAGGGATCCTGACTGGCACCCTTGATCCTTAGGTGGCCTACCATTGACAATGCGCCAATCCAACGTCGCAAGAAACGCGATACCATTTACGGGTGAAACCCAAAATTACGTGAAATCCTGGAGCGTACGATGCGTTTTTGTCCACATCGAACGTAAGCACATTTTTAGTCGAACCTGGGCTCCTTAAGAATCGATCGACCCATCGATCAAACGGTACGTATATATATCGTAATAAAAATTCAATATTTCTCTTTGTTAGCTCGTTTCATATACGGAATTTTATTGGAACGTATCTAAAAATTATATTATCCAGAAATTGTCCGCAACATAAATCTCTCGAACGAAAATATACAATTCAAGGATTGACAATTTGTATTTATAGAGATAGGGTTGTATTATGAAATGGAGACGTTAAACTTAATGCATTTTAAAGTGCTTTGATACTAAATGAGAGAACATTAAGATACCTGTCGAGCTAACGTAAATTTTCCTTTACCGGGACGTCGCACGAAACGACCGATTCCATTATCGCTTGACGCTACTCTAGTCGGCTTTCTTTTCCACATCTCTAATTTTCGAAAAGGACTATATTTAAATGACTTCCCGTTTTACGGAAGTCGGCTATTCTCGACATATGGTGTGGGGACAAGAAAAAATTGTCGACGCCCTCTCGAATCAAGCGTGAACGAACCAAGTTTCTCTTAAAAAAAAATACCTCAATGCTATCGAATTTCATAGAAATAGACTAGTTTGACCGAGTCGTTGAAATGTCTTTTTCTGATAATCCGATAATAAAAGGAGCATCATCTTTTATCTCATTACATTTTAATCTCGTTTCTAAGTTTATTTAAAAATACTTTGCGAAACTCTTCTTTGTATCGATCGACGATCGGACACGTAATCATATCGATCTTTCGCCGTGACAATAATTTGAAAGAAATTTGTGAGGAATGAAAAAAGTCTACTTTTGAAAAGAGAATGAATTTTGACCGATCGCAGGGCCACACGTAATATATTTTCAAAACTCGTTTTCCAACTAGAAGCTAAGAAAGAAAAAGGCCCACTAAGGGCCTTCGGTAAGGTTAGCTTCGGAGTCCTAATTATACAGCACACGCCAAATAAATGGGCATCGTTCCTCGAAGCACCGTTGCCTCTCGGAAATCGACGCTCGATTTTGGTGGCGAGAGACCAACCAGAGGACCATATGGCGAATCCTTTTGCCGCTAGTAAAAATTAGCTATAGACAAACTCTCTGTGTCCTTCAAAAATTCTCTTCTTTACGACAGGTGGTTTTGGAACACTGGATATATTCAACGATTGTTCAACCTAAACGCGACTACTTGAAAAAGTTTAAATCGATATGGTTAGATTTATGTACGAAAATGTTTTTACCTGATGCTTATATCAAATTCAATATCAACGTAGGTGCTACGCTATTTATCAACGAAATGTAAGATAGACATAAGATACAACCGTATCGTTAGACGTTAAGATAGGAAAGGAAGCAGGAGGAACGCGTAACAGGACAGAAACATCATTGATATTATCGTATGGAAGAGCTCGTGCCTTCACACGGATCTTATACTTTTCACCTGCTTTTTTTCTATCTATATAGAAGACCGCGAGAACTTAGATATATCGTCGAACATTTTACCGCGTGAGCTAATGCTCACGAAAAGTCCACCTTTCCGAGTGACAGGTGCCGCGTGCTAGTTAGTATCCTTTCAAGATCCGCCGAAATAGAGCTGCCGAGCGTTAAATTGATTTATCTTCGAGGTGTACCGTATGGGCGACTTCCGTTGCACGACTGCATTCTGATGGGCACGAATTTGTTCATGCCAAAGGAACAATGAAAGCAGATGCGAGACCAAACGACAATGGCGACTAAGTCGGAGACTACTGAAAGTTAGTCTTTCTTATGAAAGGATGTGATATATCTCTTGGTGCATTAAGACATAATCTAATGGTAAGTAATAACGCAATAATGATATTCTTATCGTTTTGAAGATCACACGATAAGAACAAGTTTCGTTGCGACTTTTTCCAATTCAACGTGCCTGACTACTGATTACTAAGTCTATAAAAAAGATAACGATAAAATGATAAACATGATCGAAAATAAAAAAAGATTCGACTACGCAACGTATATATCCGGACTTTTAACTGTAATTCTAACGATGTAATCTACTTTTAACGAGTGCGTTTCTTTCATCCTGCTTCAAACACACTCTTTTGTGTTATCCGTAGAGATCCATCGATTAAACTACAGAGCGTCTTGGAAACGGAGATTTTCGCGACTATAGAAATCGAAGAAAGGTCGCACGTAGTTCGCAGGCCTTACCTTAGAGTGTATTATACAAGCGACGACGTAGTTTCGGTAAGCAGTCACGTATCTGCGGAAAGTGCCGTGGGCTTCCGCGGGTCTTGGCGTAAAAGTAAGCCGAGGGCTCGTAAAAAGGAGGATTCGAACAAGAAACGAGCCAAGGGGTTCGGTGCTTAGGTGACACTATCGAGCCAAGGGCTTGTCAAACCCCTCGAGGACCACCCCCGTAAAAAAGGAAAGAACTAACTCCTGCACGTTTGCAACACCATGCGCATCGATGTTCTTAAGCCAACTTTCTTCGATATGTCGTCTCTGTTTCTCTCTTTTTCTTTCGATCTATTTCTCCTCTTTCAGTACGAAAAATCGTATTGGATCGATCGACGAGTGTAGATATCATCTATCTTGACTTCTATTTCCTACGAGTTAAATTAATAACGTATATAAATAATTTTGGCATCGAGAGAAATATCGATCGATTGGTTTCTAAATAAATACGCTTTTAATATATTTAATAAATTTGAAGTTGACGATTAAATCTCGTATGAAATTTTATGAATTTATTAATAAAATAATCAGGATAATAAATATATACATATATATACTTTTTTTAAATAGTTGTCATTTGTGGTTTTGTAACTTAAGTTTTTCTAAACAATTTATAATAAAATTCCTACGAAGCATTCTACGATGTTCATCGATACGACAATTTATTCTTCTCGAATTAGATTCTTTGGACCATGAATCTGCAAGCTCGCAGTCTCTTTCATCGGCGAGGGGCCGATACGGCGAGCATTAAACAGATTCCAGGGTACGAGGAGTCGTAAAAAGGGTGTTATTAGGCTGGAAGGAACTGGTCAAAGAGAATGCAAAAGAACTATAAGGACGAAGTAGCTTTAGTCAGAACGTATTCTGAAACAAAGCGTAGTTCGGTTTAAAATATGCAACAACGTATTGCCAGAAAGATATTCCACGGAAACCGATCACCCTCGCGAGAATATATTGTATGAAAGTAGTATCGGAGCTTCATATTTCCTGATTTGGGGTGAACATAACTCGACTCGATATCAGTTCCACTTTATCGAAATGGAGTATACGTGGATATCCATGCGTATAGCAAAAATACATACGCTTGTTTTAGGATAGATTAAACTAACTCAATAGAATATGATTACATTGATACTATCAATTATGATTTGACGAATTTATATATATTTTTTTTCTGAACATTTCTACTATTACAAACGAATAATCTTTTTTCGTAGAAAGATATTTAATTCCTCTTGCTTTTATACGTTATCCTGGAAAAATTGCCAAGAATCG
This sequence comes from Vespula vulgaris, assembly GCF_905475345.1. Taxonomy (NCBI): domain Eukaryota; kingdom Metazoa; phylum Arthropoda; class Insecta; order Hymenoptera; family Vespidae; genus Vespula; species Vespula vulgaris. Next base: position 5,881,466 of record NC_066587.1, on the reverse strand, counting down.
GAATGACGAGATAGAACCTTGGAAGAAAGGATTCGGACCAGCGGACGGACCAAAGCAGGAACGAACTCACGAACGAACGAACTCACGAACGGACGGGGTAGAGAGTTGCTATAGAAACACTAATTCCGTCTCTGTCGTACTCGCGCTGCGCCGCGGCGATCCCTGCAACTGGGGGAAGAAAAAATAGCGAGGGTGAAAAACCTGGGGGTGACTCAAATAAAAAAACGGATCAATATTAACTCTTTTTTCAGGGGCGGATGGCCCACTGAGTGGGGATACCTCGACCATCCCTCCGCAACCCGCCGTCGTGCTCTTCTTCCTAAACTTTCACGCTGCTGTTTCTCTCTATCTTTTTTGTCTCTCTTTTACTCTTTCTTTTCTTCTATCCTTCTCCTTTTCGCTTACGGTCCTGTTTAGGGATTCTTTCTCTTTCACCCTTCTCTCGCTCTTACATCCACCCTTGTTCACCTCTTTGCTCTTCTTTCAAATTCGTGAGCGACGAGCTCCTAGAACGAATATGAAATTAGCTTCAGGAGTATTGTCAGCAAGACCGAACGTTCTTTTTTTTTCATACGTGAAAGCTTATTTTTATTCCTGATTTGGACACCTGTTGGAGAATCTTGGAAAAAGTGTTTGTTGCCTTGGCCTGATTCCCAATGATACAAAATAGAATATTTACGAACAGATATTTTATTATTTTCCTGTGTAAGAATAAGAAACGATGCAAAGAATATATAGGAAATTGTTTAAATTTTAAGATTTCAACCGATTCGAGGTTCCTTCCTATACATTCCAAAGCACGGAACGTGGAATTATCGATGATCGCCGTTGGCCGAGTTTCTTGAAGTCAGCGAGTGCGTCCTTGACTTCCGGCCCTTTTACAACCCTTCTTTGCATTCAGTGGCCTCGAAAGCCTACCCTTTTAACCCTCCGCGTCCTCGCCTCTGTGACCAAAAGAACCCCAAACAAACAGGCATTTCCATGGTTACGCGCAATTACTAGGGTTGACCAACGACTAACTACCCGCCTTTGAGTTTCCACCTTGATCACCGAGGCAATGCAAGAGCGAGAAGATTCAGAGGGTCTTCAAATCGAACAAGAAAAAAAAACATGAGAGCGTAGCACGTAACTCGGGCCTTTCTTTTGATCAAAACGAGAGAGAATGAGAAAACCAGCCAATATGCAGTAAATTCGCGCAATGCCTGGATTTTGATCTGCATTCGAAACTACGTTCGAGAAAAGCATCCTTTTTATAGTTTATATTTATAGAGATGCTACAATGACACTTGTTATTTATAATCGTACCCAATTTCGCGAGAAAACATGAATTTTTTATTTTCTTTCTATAGATACATTGAAATTATTCGATATGCAATAATAACAAGGCGATTATCAATTATGAGATAATATTTCATAAAAAGAAATATAAAATTTAAGACAACATATTTGCATGTTTTATTCTCAATATACATATTTTAGGTATGTTATGTATGCAATATTAAGATTATATGCAGACACATACGTACATTTCATTCACGGTAACGGCTAACAATGGGAGTTTGGAAGAAAAAAAATCAATGATATCGATTCTATTGGTACTCAAAGCATTTAAAGACCGAACTATACAAGTTCAAGGTCGATCATCACGCTGGATTCAATAGCACTACCGGGTTGGACCATATGTGCCTTTCGAAAGTATATTCCATCTGTATTATTTTTTTGGATTTTCATTTTTTTCAATTAACAATGATTATATTTAATGATAAAGAGATTACTATAGATTTGTTTTAAAAATGTGATAATAATAAAAGTCAAGATTCGACAAGAGGCACAAGAAAATATGGTCGTACGATAAAATTTCAAATTTCTTTCGACATTGAAGTAACTCGATCATCTCGAAGTAACATTCTTAACGTCAATTTATACTTTACTTCCTTCGAAAGTCTTCTGACTCGTCTCGTCCAATTAACGTTATCTGACAAAGTTCGGAAAGCTCGTTACCGATCTCCCTACTCAAATTTTATAGCGTACGATCTTGGGCAAAACCATTTCTTCGCGATTCTCAGCCGAACATTGTCGATATTATTTGCAAACGATCGGTATGTCAGGACACACCCTACCCTTGCCTTGCCCCTTTTACGAGGTTTCAAGCTTGGGACTCGAGAAGCGAGAGCAACTCACAATGGAGGAAGGCCTGTACGGAAGATATTTTATCGTTCATGGGTGGAGTACCATGGCGTACCGCACGACCGATTTGCATAATAGTAGCGAATACACTCTGGTGATATACCGACTTGGATGATCGTATAGGTGTACGTAGAATAACAGGCCGGTGTTCGCGCGCGAAGACTCGGAGTGATTTATGCAAGGACTACGACATCTCGCAGAATCGCAGACAAGACCACGCAAACGAACTTCGGTATGGTGACACTTTGGTAGTTGTCTCTTCTTTTCTCTTTTATACGACTAACAATGAGAGAGTGTTACTTTCAAGAGTGAACGTCGTTCAAGCGTTAGAAATACGATTAATCAAGGATAAGTAAAAGGCATCGAAGAACCGACGAATCGATCATTCTCCTGGCATAATTAACGATATGCAAACGACTTAAACGAATCACAGTGTACTACATAATTGGATTCGTTCGTTTGCTGACTCTGGCAATGAGATTAAATCAAGAAACGTGATCGAGCGTCTAACAATATTACATTAAATCCTTTCATTTAAATATTTTTATTAACTTTATACGAACTTAATATCTGCCATTAAGACTTAATGACTTTGTTAGTATCCATGAAGTATCTATTTAAACATCGGAAAAAGTTCCATTTTAACAATATCTAATTCTTTTGGACAAATGCTTGAGCATACCGGAAACTCGTTCCTTTCTCCTTTCACTATCTTACGAAGTCTTTAGAGCGCAGATAATGAAAAAAGTACGCGAATACGCGTATCTCGCGACTGTAATTGCCGTCCCTGAATTAAATAAAAAAAAGAATCAAGTTGAATAGGCAAAGAGAGAGAGAGAGAGAGGGAAAGAGAGAAGAGAGAATATAAGAAAAATAAGAAAGAAGAATAAGAAAAAGAGGAGGAGGCCGGTGAAAGGAGCGATTCCAGCGAGACTGCCCCTAGTTCTCTTCTTCTTCCCTTACGGAGGGCATGACGGAGGGTCGAAGTCGTCTCTGCGACGACCACCCGGCATATCATTACCCTCGCTCCCCTCCCTCTAACCCTCTTACCCTTCCACTCGGTGCTTCTCCCTCCGTCTTCGGCTTGGCGGCCTCCTTCTCTCGCACTTTCACCCTTCCATCTTCTCCGGTAGCGACCCTCCGTGCTTCGATTCGCGCTGGCTATATCCTCCCTCGTCGACGTCCACCCCGTCTCACCCCCTCCTCATCCTGCCTCTTCACCCTTATCACCACCCCCTGTAAGAATGCTCTACGGTGGGGGCAATATGGCCGCCACCTTGCACGCTGGATACATTACGATCACGTTGCTTAATTACGCAAGATACTTCCAAGGGGATGATATCCTCCCTATTCGTAAGTACGGCGAATCGCGAACTTTCCTCCCTACGGAATGCGATAAAGGACACGTGGAAGAAAACCTTCGAGAAGATCCTCTGACCTTCGTCCTTTCTGAAAGAAATCTTTTTTTCCTTCCTTCAACTCTTTTTCTTTATCTATTCTTTTTCATTTCTTTTCTTTTTAATAATTACCTAATCTACTTTACGCTTCAATTCGCAAACGAACGTGGATAAAAGAAGATCTTGGAGGGCGTGTCGAAGAGCAAAAACTTTCGAATAAATTTGTGTTAACGATCGAAAAAGTTAGAAGGGCGTATCGTTTAAAGGGGGAGATAGATTATTTATGTACGTTTCATTGATAACAATTAATCGTACTTAATTAAGTTGCCAATTTATTTGATATCCTTCCAAACAATGTTTTATGAAATCCACGAATATGTTTCAATATATTCTCTAATAAAATATGGCCAACCAGATTATAAAATAATATTCCGAAGTATACTTTTTCATTGGTAACAAGCTTTTATGTAGTGAATAATCAATCAACCCTTTAACGACAACCGCTGTTATAACGGCAGACTTCCGTCTCTCTCTTCCTCTCTATCCCCCTTTTCGTACCTAGCACCACTCCGACTCAGCTATATAATGTATCTATACTTTTATAGACCAAGTACCCCACGTTGCCAAGTTCGCGCATACGACCTGCATTAATCAACCGCCCACCGAAAAAAAATCCATATCTCATCAACTATTTAAGCGTCCTCCTCTTCCATCGCCATCAAGCGCCGCTGTACTTCGAGAGAAAAAATTAAAAATTAAAATCACAATTTCCCGTCCGTTAGCTACTTCTCTGTCTCTCTACCTTTTTTCTCGCTTTCTGTCTCTCTCTCTCTCTCTCTCTCTCTCTCTCTCTCTCTTTCTCTCTCTCTTGTATCACGAGCCTATCGAAGAAGAATATAACAGTGGAAAATGGAAGGTAGGAGGAAAAGAAAACAAGACGGAAAGAATGGTAAAATAGAAAAAAAAAATAAAGGACGAGGACTGGTCGATGACAAGCTAGGACGAAGAGATACAAAGGGAAGAAAAAGAGAGAAAGGTAGAAAAAAAAAGGTAAAAGAAAAGATGCTCAACGTAAATCATAAAAAATAATGCGCGCATAAAAAAGCATAAAAGAAGTCAAGGTTTGGTCTTTCCAAAACTAAAAAAGGATAGAGCTAGGTAAAACGAGGAAATGCACATTTTATAAACGAAGTATAGGCAGTAAAGTCAAAATCATAGAATAAGGTAATGTAGATAAGGTGAAAGTAAAAACGAATGTTACAAAATATGGCTTAGGTTTAGGATACCTTTTACTCCAATTATATATAGACGTTGCTCTTAGTTCGAAAACTTTTCCTTCGAATGACTACAGACCTACTATTTTAAAAACCCAAGGTTTTTCTATAGACAGGTTCGCGAAACATCTTGAAAAACGACTACTTCGTACGTCAAACGAAACGAAAGTTTTTGTTAAAACGAAAATTAAACTATCGAAAGAAATCCGTAAAAAGAAAGCAAGCAACGAAAATTGGCATGTGCAACCTTGAAAAAATTAATTTTTATGAATGAAAAACGGTTTCTTATTTTTTCGCTCTACATAGGTTAACATTCGTTCGAGTTACCTTGCAACCCTCGACGTATTTACGTCGGAATGCAGTGTGGTGCGGTTTAACCTACATACGCGTCTTTAACGAGATTCTTCCAGCGTCATGCACTTTGCCCTGGACATGAGCAGAAACGAGGCATGCAGGAGCGTGCGATCAGTGGAAGAGAAAGAATTTCAAATTCGGGTCGATGAACCCTTTTCGGTGAAGGCTTCAAAGTAGAAGGAGCGAGGAACGTAGGGCGAAAGGATTCGTCCCTTCCATCCGCGCGAACCCACACGGATCTGTGCCACGGAGGGGTTGAAAAAAATGTATTGAGTGATCGTGGGTGAGTCACTACTATCGGCTGGGGTGATAGCGCCTGGGGTGAGGCAAGCGGACTTTTTATCTACAGGGATTTGCAGCGAGCCTAGGTCCGGTTGCACCCTCATACCTAACTCTGCCAGCCGTACCATCGACCCAGGAGAGAGGATGGTACAAGAGACAGAACGAAAGAGAAAAAGAGAGAAAGAGAGAAGGGAGAGAAAGAGAGAAAGAAATTATTCATGAGATGCGCGCAACTTCTGTCCATAGGCCTTTGCTACTTGTGCTTCGATCACCGCTACCACTACCCTATCCATTCGGGAAGGGTTGTTCGAGAGATTTGTTACGGGGATTTCTAAGGTTCATCGATAATTCCACTGGCGTACCGGAATCTGCTTGTAAAGGAAATATCCGTAACAATTCTAGAGAATAGAGAGAGAGAGAGAGAGAGAGAGAGAGAAAGGGAAGAAAATTAGTATGCATCATATCAAAGGAACGAACTCTGTCCCGTAAGAAAAAGAGAATGATCATTTTCGGGTAAAAGAAAATCGCGAGAGAATATTAAGCACACGTGATTATGACAATAGACGAAATTATCAAAAGATCGAAAAAAGGAGTTTCTATAATGAAATGGGAAGAGAAAAATGAAGGATGAAGAAAAGGGAAAGAGTCAACGAAATTTCTGCTGAAACGGCCGATTCTTAGTGTGCCGACTTTTTTCTGCGGGGGCCAATTGCCAGAACGAATAAAATTTGGATGAGTAATGAGGCCGACGATGCCATTTAACATTTTGTAATCAGAGATTCAACGCGGAGGGTGTTCGTGCGACGAAGAAGGGTACGCTATACGTTCCTTAGGATTGTACTCTCAGCATAAAAACTGCACCCCCACGGTATTTCATTCGCAACCACTACCAACACCACCATCACCATCATTCTGGTTCTAGGCAGTGCCCTTAATGTCGTACGAGGCAACGGGTGCGCGCGCGCGTGCAAACTCGGTTCGTGCCGGCAGCAGCGCCAAGTAATTTCGCTTAAAAACGTAATTAGTGTGCCTCGAGATGGGGTTGAGGAAAAAAATCGTTAGGGGTAGCCAAGTTTTTTTCATCGCGTGGGGTGCGGACCGAGGTATGGCGATGGGCAAGTAAGGGTGCCTTCGGCCGAAGACTAGGGTCCCACCCTTTGCCTCGCGCGTCGCTTTGCCCGCGTATCTTTCTTTCCTGATCAAATCTTTGGGGTGGACTTCTCGAGTGCGCCAGAGCAACTCGCCCGTAGGATATCGAGCCGTACGTCTTCGATACTGTAAGGAACTTGAAAGGGTAGAGAAAAGGGAGTAAGGGAGAGAATGCAAAGGGAAAGAGGAAGGAAGGTGGATAGGAAAAGGAAGATAGTAGGGTATGGAGGGAAGGAAGAGAGGAGTCACATGACTAGATTGATAGGCAGAAAAGAAAAGGGAAAAACTTATGTGGAGAAAGCAAGGTTCGCACTCGTATTCTTGATCATATCCTATATATTCCTATTCTTCTATATTCTTCTCAATTTACGTAGCCAGGTATACAGGTAGTATATTCAATAAAATTGCATCGAAGAAAATATCTATAGTAACATTTGATCTATTGTAACGTAATCAAATTGGAAACATACGAGTTCCATGTTAAAAAGGGGATTGATAAAAGCAAGTAAATTATATTGCAGGAAATAATAAGCGGAATAGAATGACAAGGTATTAAAATTTGTTCCTTTTCGTGGAGCCTTAGATCCAGAAATAATTTCCACGTGATACACGTATGTCGTCGGTCTAACGAAATCTATGAATGAAAAGTGACACCCCTCGATATTGGTCCTGCAACGCCCAAAACGTTATGCATCACCTTCGTGACGCCCTCGCTGGATCGAGTGCAGATCGATTTGACACAAAAAGCACGATATCCTGTGAAAGACCCTACATACTTTTTAAAGACCTATACCGCGGACCCTTGTGTCATTTTTATACCACTTTGTCTCCGCAACGCGTGTCGACGCTATTAATCGCCGACACTTTGTACAATTTCGATAAGCCTTTTTCCTTTCGAGTAGGCATCTCGATGATCAAAAGAACGAATCAATTCGATGAAATCAAATTGGACGGCGACACGAGACTCCTGTTAGACGTTTAAATTCACTAAAAAGAAAAAACAGAAAAAAAAGAAATAAAGGTAATTTCGTATCATTTTCTCACTACTATCTATCTCTCTTTTTCTTTGCGTCCTCTTTTCTTTCGTACAAAGAGAACGAACGTAAAGAAAAATAAATGTTGGTAAAAGAAAAGTGCCAGAGGCTCCGGCATAAACACCCTGTCAAGTATACGGCACCTGAGGCCACGAATTATAGGTTCATACTCTTACAGTGGATTTACGCAAGTACGAGTTTGCGTTACCACCCTCACGCCTTTTCCCTTAGTACCAATATCAACGCAAAAATGTACTTCGGTTCGAGCACTAAAATCTGATATTAATGATGACCAAAAAATCTTGAGATAACATTCCAATATCTCTTTAAAAAATACACTTATATTTATGAAATACAATCCTGTCCGCAAATTTGATAATGTATTAATTATTTAATATACAAAGAAATTATTCTCACATCGAACGAGCACCGGTTACTTTTTAAAATTCTTCGATATATAAATTTTTAATGATTTTTTAAAGAACTATCAAAAAAAAAGAGACTATCACGAACAATAAAAATTCCAAGTGTTACGAAATGGTTCACCATTAGATGGGAAATGAAGATAAGTGCATACGTGAGCTTTTTCCCTCTATCTTTCCTTCTTTTCCTTTTACACTTTGATTCGCAAAAGAGAGTAAGCGAAGAAAGACGAAAGAACGAAGGACATGAAACTCTCCTGTTAACAGACGTGGATTGTAAAAAAGAGGGAAATAAAGAAGTAGAAGAAGATAAAGAGCGAAAGAAATAAGAGCAACGTGACGCGAAAGTCTGATTATAAATTTATGAAGAAATAGATCTTGAAACGTTGGCCTTCTTCGCAAAGGGTCGAACCTTTAAATTCACCTTCGACCTCCACCGTCGCGAGGAATACCCATCTTCGAAAGGGCGCGAGTTAGGTGAGAAGGAGGGGAGAAAGTGATGGCGAGGAAAGAGGAGAGTGAGAGGGCGAAGAGAAGCAGTAGGAAAAAAGTAGAGAGCAAGTTTACTTCTGGACTCATTGGCGAAGCAAGGGCTGATGGAGAAAGGGCCGGTGGTGGAAGGACAAGGGAAGGGCCGATTGAAGCAGACAGGATGTTTAATTCAAAGAAACTGGAGACACGCCCCGCTAACTACGGAACGAGCTCGAAGACGTCGACCTTCGAAAGAGAAAAATTCGAGGAAGATACAGCCGCGATTCTCTTTGCCCTCGCAAATCTTGGGTTCTGCTCAGTAATTGGTTTCTCTCTTCCTCTTTCCTCTCTCTCTCTCTCTCTCTCTCTCTCTCTCTCTCTCTTTCTCTCTCTCTCTCTCTCTCTCTCTCTTCTGAAAGCAGTATATTCGTTGAAAGAGAAAAAGAAAAAAAGAGAAGATTATCGTATTCTTTTTGTTGAAAAAAATTATTTCGATTAGTTCTCGTCGTTTCTTTTATTGTTACATTTTTTTTATGCGAACTAAACCCTTCGTCTAAGAGGAAATCACGTACATGTAATACATATTTACGTGTTACTGAAACATAAGCGTTCTTATCGAGATTAGATTACATTTATACCAGCAAATTTCACTTGAGATGGTAGAAGCATAAAATATCGCCATCGCAGAATGTCTACCATTTTGTCTCAAATGCAGCAATTACCAAGGTTGCATTGCATGGTTCGCATGCAGTGCGCATGCCTTGCGAATGAAAGGGTTAAGGGCTTCCCACCCCTTTGACCAAGGCGAGGCTTAGAGTTCTATGACTTCCATTTCGCACGCCTCTTCCTTCTCTTCACTGTTGATACCTATGTCTTAAGTTTAGAAAATACAAAAATTTCGTTGAAATTTAATTAAGAAAATAAGTTTTCGACAATCAATAATAAAACGTTTAGATATCTTCGTCTAATTTTGTTCGAAACCTTTAACTAATAAATAATAATCTTTGGATTTTGTATTTAACATGAATTAAATATATTTTAGAGTTTCTTCTTCCTAATAAAATATCATTACGATATATTTTATTTTATACCTACAAATAATTAATTAGATCGCGTTCAAAGCCAAAAAAGAAAAACCTTAATAAAATTCATAAAGGGCGTAACGCATTACGTCGATTTGCGACCGCCGTCTCGAGACTCTCATTTTCGATTAGAACAGAAAGTTTTTTCTTTCCTTTTTTGTTGCTCCTTCCAAACCCTTCCAACCCACGTCACGAGCTCGTATACACGCGCGTCCACGTGGCAACCCTTTTTTCAAACGTAGTTTAGAAGGTAAAAAGTAGCCCGCTACGAAACTGTAAGACACGTGGATCGAAACGCGTCGTTTAGTTTTATGCGCGACGATCGAAACACGTTAGAGAAAAAAGTAATCGAAAAAATTCGTCGAGACAATAGACCTAGCGCAGCTGGTTAAACGCGGAAGGGTTGCCGATTAGCATAAAAGGGCACGATTACACGATTACGCGACTGAGACGTATGGGTGCCAAAGCGTTTTTTCTTTTTTTTTTTTTTGAGTGAGGGTCTGCCACTCCGTGTCAAACGAAAAAACATACACGTCTGAAAGCCCGTTGCGATTGCGGCTTTTTATACGCTTATATACAAACTCAACCTCCCACTTCGGTAATGGGACACTGCTTATTTGTATAAGATATCGTGACTGTTTTCTTTCTTAATTTGCATACGAAGAAAAGGCTTGTGGCGGCTAATAATAATCAGAGCTACTGTTAAAGGAGATTCGAGTATTTATAATGCGATAGTCAAGGTAAAAAAATACTTGCAAAATATTTGTTTTTCTATACGGTGAATAAAAAGATATTTAGAGTTTTTCTATAGATATTTCTTTTTTTGGTATGAATTAATAGTTAACGCCCATAAAAATATTACAAGTTCGAAAAGCTCGCTTTTGGTGATAAAAAGATAAATCATAGAGGCAGCGTAGCAGAAAGAACGACGTAAATCGAAAAACCGAAAGAGGGTAACCGAAAATTGTCGATAGAGTTATAAAGGTGGGCTCTACCGCCTCCCTGCTGGCCACCCCTCGTACATACATACAACACCTATGTATCCTATGTGGCAAATCAGACACAGGGATGAGCACCCTTGAATCGCAAACAACAATACATTATTTATATCTTACCCGTTACTGTTGGACCAGACACGCGAATTTCTTTGTGATCGGTACGAATCATCGCTTTTTTCTTCACACAATTTGTAATCACTTCATTCAATAAATGATCTCGTGCTATTTTTATAAAGCTCGATTATTTACCTATATAAAATTATATCGTTCGATTATCAAAAAATCTACTCGCAAATATACCGCGATTGAATTGTTTAAATTATAGTTAGAAAAAAGTCATGAATTGATTCAACGAATTTTTCGCACGACCATGAGCAATGCCTGACTTTCTAACGCCCTAAATTTTTCGAAAGCAGTAAAAGAAAGTTAACAAAGAAGAAAGAAATATAAGGTCCTCGAAATTACGGACTCCAGGGTACTATTCTAATTTTTTAACGGTTACATTGCACCGTCGGCTTCCACGTAGGAAACGATTCGATGATTTCGCTACTCGTTTACTTTCTTTTGCATCGTTTCTTTCTCATATAATTTTTTTTTCTTTTTTGATTCGTTTCATATGGCATCCTCCTTGCACCTTCGAAAAGGTTCCTGATCGACCTGACGGAAAACGAAGGTGAGAAGTAAAGTGCATGGAATAGGAAGAGAAAAAAAAACAATGAAAAAAAGAAAAGAAAAGCGACGATTCGCACACATTCTCAATCCGCGGTAACACCAAAAAGAAATATGCTCGTTAAATTACAACAGTTACCGAACATGGAATCTCCCAAATAAAAGCGGGGCAGTAGAGCGAGCAAAGGCTCGATGGAAAGAGGGTGAACTTTATATGCATACGAGAGAACATTCAAACGTCAATCAAGTATCGACGCATTTCGAGAGCTCTGTCTCCCAAATCGAACGTTTTTCCCGAAAAAATTTACGTACTCATTCACGCCACTCGTCGCTGGACGCGCGACGTTAACACCGAATATATATATATATGTGTGTATTTATTTGTATGTGTCTATATAGTTGAAAAATAGGAGGAGAGGAAACTCGGGCAGGAAGTCTGTTTGCTTTTTCATCTCTCTTGACTTTATATTCGAGAGCATATTTTTTGCACCAACCGTCACGCATTGTTAACGTCAACTTACCATTTTTTTCCTTTCTTCTTAGTAACGTGCACTCGTTTCCTCGTCAATAATGGTGAAAAAGTGAAGCAGAGAATAAGAGAGAAACATGGACTGCTCGAGTTTTTCAATTTTTTTCATATACTCGTACGAAAAATTTTGAGAAAAATGTTGAATCTTGTAGGAAACTTGCAAAGAAGAATTCACGGTAAAACTAAAATATATCATCCATTTCATAATCTCATTTTTATATACGCATACACAATTTATATATAAAATGCTATCAAATTATTTAGCCTTCTCGATTAGATATACAGTATGTTAGTTTTAAATATATACTCATAATTAATTCCCTTAGTATTAAAAATGTCAAAAAAAATATTTCAAATAAATGTTATACAGTGTCAAAGGGATGATAATTATTTGACTTTGCAATGAGTTTGAAGAGTCCTATGAAGATCGCATAAAAGTTTACAACTTTGATTATATTAATTCCACACGATTTCATTAAGAGATCAATAATGTATATGACGCGACAAAATATCAACTCTATCAGCGATAAATTATACGTTCGGTCCGCGATGAAGTGCACACTTGCATTCTGACTGGCAGTATAGCAGCAACGTATTCATTGACAGTGCTGACGTAACGAAAGGATTAAATGTGAGATAGTTTTACCGATAGGAAAAACGAGAACGATACAGTGATTGGCAGAAAATCAATATAATCATGATATTATTCATAGAATCAAACGATTTCATAATTTTGAAATGAAATATATAGATATAGTGAAATAATACAGTATTTATCAAAAGTTACTCATTTCGTTTTTCCTAATTAACTAGCTTCATTTTACGTTGAAATATATTAAACCAGAATTGCTCTCAATTCTGAAGCTAAAGTCTTCTTGTAATGAACGACGTATAAACGTAGTTATATCAAAAGACTGAAAAAAGTAAATATAAAAAATATTAGATAAAATGTATAAAAGACTGAATTGTATTACAGGGAAATATAAAGGAAAACGTAGATATTATTACTCGAAAAAAGGATACAATACTCTTGTAAAATAAAGAGAATAATCTTAATTAACAACCAATTCTCACAAATGTTCATATTTGAAATGAACGATTGCAATATTACAAACAAAAAAAATAATAAATGTTATTATCAATAATTCGAACTGCAAATATAGTTCGTTATAAACGCGGAGAATCAATCAATTGATCAATCAATTTCAATCGTAAAAAATGCCGTTGATTTGCGTATGCATTTGTTGTCATATAGAATATCTACATATTTCAACAAATTAATTTTTTCTATCAGTAAATTTTCGTATGTACAGTATCGATAACAATAATCTGTAATCAATTATGGATCATGTCAAACGATGTTTTTATAATCTCAAATACCTAAGTCAGTATTAGATGCAGCAATTTGTCTTCTGGAAAATAATTCAATTTAATTATCTCAGATAAAGTAATCTGTTTGAAGAAGCGAATATATTTAAGTGTTTTTTAATTTTTTTTTAAATACCAAAAGTTCGATTTTGTCATTAAATAAAACGATGACATAAGCATTTATTATTAAATTACCAAAACCTTACCAGACACAATACACAAATCGGAAACTATAAGTTTATCATTAAATGATTTCATGAGGCTATATATGAATTGTATTTAAAAAATATTCTTAGTGATAGGGGAAAAAATTAAACAATAAAATATAACTTTTAGAAGAAAAAAAAGGACTAATTAAACTAACAAAAATTTTAAACTAATTAATATCATATTTAGAAGAAATGCTTGTAATTTATTATAACGCGAATAACTAGAATGATTGCGAAAAATATTTTTAGATATTGTAAATATTGTATGATGTATTAATATATTGCTATTTGGTGCATATTTACGTATTTTATGTGAATATTTCTTAGATAGTTATCTTTCAGAAACATTCGCATTCTACTGATAATATAAACTCTAGTGAATGTTATATGCAATTTCATATTATTCCGGTGAGTTTTTGGGAGCGCGAACGCATTACTATCGCTCCGTAGACATTTTACAGAAAGTTAGAAAAGCGATGGTGATGGGTTGAGCTCTGCTCGTCCGTTTCACATTTCCAGCATTTGTTGAATGGAAGAAAACATATATCAGGTCCGCCTCGCCATGGAGTCTGGCGTTATATCACTTTTGCATTTATAAGGCTGTCACTGTCGACTCGTACCCGACTATTTGTGAAAGGGGTATTATGTTCTAATAATGGGCGACACGCCGCGTCAAATTCATCCGGTAAAATGGAAACAGGTTGACGTTTATTTTGTTCAGGAAGGCTTGCGCACGATTGGGACTCGCCAAAGATAAAGCTCATGATCGTGGATTAATCGAATTCGATGGTATACAGTGGTTACTGTATATATTTTCGAGTGTTTTCGATAAGGCATATATTTAAAGTAATATTTTCTTTTATAATTTATTATCCAAATATCAATATTAACATTATTATTATTATGATATTCGATAACGAGCTTTATAAAATAATACTTGATGATTAAAAATATATAGATATTAAATATGTAAATGTATCAAAACAGCATTATCAAAATTGCTCAAGATCCATTTAAAATTTCTATGGAAGATTGTAAAAATTAAATAATTACAATTCGTCTATCATTACCGAAATAAACTAAACTGAAGATTCACATATTACACAGGATATTACATATAAGTATAAGTTATTAATGATTTAATACATATATTTTTTTACTTATATAAGAGAAACTAAAATAAATGAAAAATATAGATGAAGTTTTATTCTCTTAGATAAATTAAATTAATGAATATGAAACTTAATGCTGTATTTTGCCTTTAGCAAGACTGCTTTTATAACAAAGCTTAATGTATTTGATTGCATACCTATATCGTATGCATACATATTATTAAAAATGAAAAGTTATTAAAAAAAGAAAGGAATAAACAAATACTTTCGTCAAAAAACTAGCATTTTCGTAATAAAAAAAAAAACCTATCGTTCGCATTTTTTAATATTTAGAATCTTTTCTTGTCAATAAAATTTGCGATTTATGACAAAAAAAAAATAACACAAGTACATTAATTGGAACAAGATTACTTAGTACTATTTAGTTTAGACATTAAGTAATCATTATATTTTTTTTCTTGAAGTTGCTGTAATTTTTGTAACTTCTTCAATTGTCCTTTACTGATCTCTTTACCTTTTGCATCGTGTGTCGGTAATCCCTAAATTGGAATATCATATTATTTATTAAGCAGAGAAATACACGATTGAAAATAGTTGCATCCAATTAACATACTTTTTCATCAAATTGAGAATACTTGTCCTTCTCTAACTTAAACATTTCCGCCGGTGGAATTCTTCTTTGCGCTTCTTTCAAAACAGCTGCAGCGGCTGCATCAACTTTTCTTTTTTCCCTTTCTAAAATTTTATCCAATTCTGCTTTTTTCTTAGCTTCTCTCTCCTTTAAAAGCTCATCTTTATTTACTAATTTTACTTTGCAACAATCCCCGCTATCATCCTCTAAGCGAACGCCGATAGTTGGCAAAATATCGTCTCGCAACTTATCACATTCACGAAGAATACTATCTGCTTTTATAAGTTTCGCATGATCCCTTACTTTTTCTCGGAATTTAGAAAGAATTTCAAGATATGGCATAATGATTTCTTCCATCTAAATACAATCATAAATGTAACACATAATTTTTTCCAATTAATTATAATCACGGAATTATGTATGAGTATAAGTCACTTACATTTGTCTTTGTTGTCTCGTTATCAATTGGAAAACCAATGTTATCATGAGATGAAGTTATGGTACCAAAGATAGTTAATATTTTTGTGATGTAAACTGCAATATCTCTAAGTAATAGAGTATTTGGATTCTTATTTTGCTTAACATAAATATTGCAATGTGTTACAATATCTCTAATTGCATCTAAAGCACTTTTCGTATCAATATTATCTATAAACAAACAAGCAAGTATAGTAAATATACGACGTATGAGATAACATATAAAGAAGCTTTTGTATCAGATTTAACAATATTTTTAAACTATATATAAAACTTACCACACAATGAATTATGAACTGAATCCTTTGAAGCAAAAAATTTCGAATTAAGATCTATTTCTGCATCAGTCCATTTACTAAAAATATTTGTATTACTTGCATTACCTAAGCATCTGATTCTGCATTTTACATTTAAAAAGAATTCCTACAATACATGTAGTTATAATTAACATTTTTTCGGAAAATATCTTAGAAAATACTATATAAGTTATATTAAATAATTCTTACATTGAGGAACTTTTCATATTGAATAGCCATATTCATAGTATTTTCACTATAGTCTAGAGTATCTTTCCAAGAATGCAGAAGGAATGCAAGTCTTAATTGTCTTGCTGAATGTTTTTTTAATGCATCTTGTATAGTAATAAAATTCTTTAAGGATTTGGACATTTTGCAACCAGCAATTGTTAAGTGACCAGAATGAAGAAAATATCTAACCCAATGTGAGTTATTAAAATGTGCTTCTGCCTGAGCAAGTTCATTGTCATGATGAGGAAATTTAAGATCTACACCTCCAGTATGAATATCTAAACTTTCTCCACAAATTGCTGATGCCATAACAGAACACTCTATATGCCAACCTGGTCTACCCTTACCCCAAGGACTATCCCACCAAGGTTCACCTGCCTTTGAACATTTCCAAAGAGCAAAATCTGTTATTGACTTCTTTTCTGACAATGTTTCCACTGATGTACTTAAATCCCCTATTAAAAATATAATTAATAATTATGTTATGTGATTACTTCGCAAGTTTATCAATTCATTATTGTATTCCTATAAAATATTACCTTCTCCTTCTTCTAAACTTGATGTATCACCATATGCTTCTGGAACCAGTTTAGCGTAATAATGCTTATCCTTTTTATCAAATCCTCCCACATCAAAATAAACAGAACCATTGCTTTCATAAGCAAAACCATTATCTATAATTTTTTGAATAAATTTAATGATCTCTGGGACATATTCACTAACTCTTGTTAAGACATTAGGCCTCAATACCTACTTGTAGAAATAAAAATAGAATTTAAATACTAACACATAAATACACACACACACACATACACACACATATATGAATGTCATATTATACATTATCAATAATATCTCACATTTAAAGCATCCATATCTTTGTGAAATTCCGATTCCCAGTGTTGAGACAATTTGGTGAATATTGAATGTTCCTCAACAGTAGCCCCTTTTTGATTATCTAACCAGTTGGCTAAAGGATCTCGTGCTTCTTCCAATAATATCTATAAAAATACATGTTTCAATGTATTTGATATAATTGTTTATAAATCTTAAACTTAAAAAAAAAGTATAAAAGGAATTATATATTAAATACCTCTTGACATTTTATAATTTCATTTTCATCTTTACTTTTGACAGCTCCTTCCAGATTTTCTATAGCCTTTTCAACTCTATTTAACATCTTTTCTAACATACATTTTTTATCAGGATCAGTTGTTATTTTTACTACATTTTCAAAATTGGACATAACAATTTTTGTATGATCTAATATTTTATCTAAACTATGATTTTCTTTTATGTAATTCTGAAATAAATAATTTTGTCTGGCTCGTTTTATAATTTTGTCATCTATATCAGTTATATTCATTACATATAAGACATCATATCCAAAATAATTTGATAGTACTCTTCGTAAAATATCAAATGATATATATGATCTGCAATAATAAAATACAAATACTATTAATAAATGCGTTACTATAATATTACTTTTATAACTTCTTTCATTATATTAAGTATTGAACTTTATCTTTTTAATACCTGGCATGACCCATGTGCGAAGCATCATAAACTGTTGGACCACAACTATACCAGAGAACTCTATTTCCAAACTGAGGAATAAATTCTTCCTTTTCTCGAGTTAAGCTATTGTATAGGCGTAATTTAGTAGAAGCCTTCCTTTCTGGAGGACTCCAAGATGGTTGTACTCTTTTCGCCATGTAAAATCTACAAATAAATTCTATTAATTTTTTTCTATGCAAGTATAAAGAATAATAAAAAAATAAAAACACTAATTCAAGATCAAAATAAAAATTATTATTAATTTTAATTTTGTTATATCTCTGCAATATAAAAATATTTGTATTATTATATATAATAACCTTTAAAAATATAATTAATACACTAATAAAATAAAAGTTCAATAAATTTTGGAAATGATTATATTGTCAACGCGTTAGACACGTGTTATAAAATCTCTTGTAGATGACGTTATTCGTAGCTAACTATGCATCATTTCATACCTGGAATAATCGTGAAGTAATCTTTAATCTGATAGTAAATTCTTAGTGATTTCTTCATACATTGGTGTCTACGAATAATTTTTTATTATCTAATTCGAAAATTCTCAGATAGATTTTCAAAATGAAAAAAAAATTCAAATTAAGCAAGCACGGATGCAAACAAAATTTATATTTAATATTATGTATTTGGATCATAGATCCGATTTCCACTTTTATTTTTACATATAAACAAGCATAATTATACCCATACCTATGATTTTAAATCTCCGATAAATTATTATATTTATATAAATTAAACATAACTTGAAAAATATGTGATTTAAGAATACATAATCATATTTATATGAGATATTATTAAAAACTGAAAACAAAACTATATTTGTTATTTTATATGTATAGCTGATGCAATTTACTTAAGTTTTCTATTAGGTTATATCACATAGTTGGCAATCCTGTACCGAGCTACCTAATAATACTAGTGAAAAAAACTATAAAATGTTAGGAAGAAATAAAATAATATCAAAATTATTCAATCATAATCTAGGCAAAATTGAGTTTACTAGTTTTTGTTTAAACTACAGTAGTATAATTATCATAGTCATATAAATTACTTCAGTAAATTTCACGCAGGGTAATTTAACGAATAATGAACTTTATTACGATCTCTCTACAAATACACTTTCACTTGACGATAAATCGGAATAAAAAAGAAAGAAAATCACGCATTCTTTATATTTAGAAATTTTTTTCAGAACTCTCTCGTCGCGCTGCAGGTATCTTTTCTTATATGTAGATACTAGTGATTTTCTGAAAGTCTCTAGAAAATCACCGTATTGCTTAATAAACTGCTTTCGATAATAAAACTATCGATAATTCTTTATCATTAGATTTTAGCATCAAAACGTGGTCAAATCCGTCAAGATGCAGATTCCACCGATTTTTATGGAATTACCTTTAGATGATCAGGTAAATATATGATATGAATGAAAATGGATTCTCTATTTATATGATAAATACTTCTTTAGTTGCAATTTAATTAACGAAAGGTCTTTAATATTACTATTCGTAAAATTGTAGGTTATGAAGTTTCTATTTAATATAAGTAGAAAACAGTAAAAAATTGTTAGAATAATACAAATTCATATATATCATATTTCATTATTATTTACATAATTAGGCGCAGGAGTTACGAGCATATTTCAAAAGTCTTGGAGCTGAGATCAGTGAAGAAAAATCTCCCAAAGGAATAGAGGATGACTTACATAAAATCATTGGCGTTTGTGAAGCTTGTTTTAAGGAAGGAAATGAAAATGAAATTGAAACTGTATTAAATGATATTGTTTCTATCATGATATTAGTAAGTATTGTTAATAATTATATTAATAATTAATAGTATTTATAATAATTAATAGTTTATATTAGTTATGTTATATATTTTTAGATACCTACTGAAAGAGCAGAAAATTTAATATTAGCATTTTGTGAGAAGCTTACAAAAGCACCAGGTTATAAATTAGGCTTGGTGTGTTTAAAAGCGTAAGATATTATAAAATATTTTTTTTTTTTTTAATTTTCTTAGATATTCAAACTTAACCAATTATATATATTTTATAGTTTATGGCTATTGTTTCAATCTCTTTCTGATGATTCACCAATGAGATACCATGTCTATTATCATTTAGTGCAAATAGCTCGTAATGTAGACCAAGTAAAAGCAGTTTATGGAGGGATTGATCAATTGAAACAACAATTTGCATCATTTCCTCCATCCAATGAACAAATGCAAAAATTATTGCGTTTGCTACATGAAGTACTTCTTAGTTGCAAACAAGGGTAAAAAAATTGTGTATAACAATTTTATATATATATATTTTTTTTTGATATTTACTTTATGTTTTATTTAAAATTATACAGAGAGCAAGCAGCTGCTGTAATGGTAGAACTTCTTGGAACATATACAGCAGAAAATGCTTCTGCTGCAAGAGAAGATGCTCAACGTTGCATTTTAGCTGCTCTTGCAGATCCAAATACATTTTTACTCGATCCATTATTAGCCTTAAAGCCTGTACGATTTTTAGAAGGAGAACTGATTCATGATTTATTGCTCGTATTTGTACAAGAAAAATTACCAGCATATCTACACTTTTATCAACATCATAAGGAATTTGTTGAGCATCAACTTGGTATATACATATATATATTTTATACTGGTATATATAAACAGTATATTTGAGTATGAAGTATTTAATAAACTTTCATATAAACATTACAGGCTTAAATCATGAGCAAAATATGAAGAAAATGAGGTTATTAACATTCATGCAATTGGCAGAAACAAATCCAGAAATGTCATTTGATACTATTCAAGAAGAATTACAAATTAATGAAGATGAAGTAGAGAACTTCATTATTGATGGTAATCATTATTTTTAATAAGTAATTATAATTTACTTTTATCTTATTATTTTCCCTGTGTGGATTTAAATATTTTCATTTGTAATTAATCAAATGAATTTTAAATACACAGGGAATATAAAAGGAATTAGTACTGGCTTAGTAAAAATTTATTTTTATTAAGTTATCGAAATATTCTACATGTTTTTTAATATTTCCTCCTTTTTAAACAATCAAATATATTACCAAAAGATGTATTAATTTATATACTAAAATTATACTTCATACTTTAGTTTTGAAAACAAAACTTGTAAGAGCACGGATGGATCAAGCTGGCCGTAAAGTACTTATTTCAAGTACAATGCACAGAACCTTTGGAAGGCCACAATGGATGCAATTACGAGATTTACTTGTTGCCTGGAAGGCCAATTTGTCTGCTGTCCAAGATGCTATGAAATCTGTAGCTGCTGCACAAATGGAACTTGCAACAAAAAAGTAAATTTTCTATTAATTTTTAATAATGGCATTAAACCTAGAAATATTTTTAATATTCCAACTGCCATTGTCTGTGGTTAATAACATTAAAATTTATAGAATTATGCGAAACATACTATATTAATTATTGTGAAGTATTACTAAGGACATTACTATGTTATTCAGTAAATGTGCACTACGTTTCTATACATGAATTTTTATTATTCATATAAAATTAATGTTTTTATACTTTTTTATTAAAATAATTTCTTATAAAATAATAGTGTAATGATTCATACGAATTTAACATTACATATTAATATTTTATATGCAATCCATAGATTTCATGTATAACCATAACTAACACTAATTAGCATATTTTAATTAAATGAAACGTGTCTAATATCTTCTTTTTCAGTTGCATCATAAATTGCATTTTTTATTTTATCACAATTGCATATTTTATTTATATATTTTAATCGTATTTTATTATATTCTAATTAAAAAAGGTAATATTGATTTTTTAGGAAAGAGGGCGATGTATAAGTATACTTGGTCTTCACAGTGGTAGTACCTACTATCCTCTACAAACATTTTTTATATAAGAATTGGCACTTGCCTTATATAGAATGAATGAAAATAATATTTAAATGAAATATATATTATTATTTTCAGTTATAATTTATTATTACTTTCGGGTTATATATCAAAATTTCAGTTCTTGATTTTTTTTTTATATCAGTAGAGAATTGTACACGAAGTATACAAGAGAGTCGCGAGATAATTGAATAAAATAATTTACTAATAATTTGAACAGAATATATGTGAAATACAGAGGAAACAATATTATTATTGTGAATATTCGTACTTTTTATTATCACATGGTAATGATACAAAATATCATTTGTACAATTGTATATGCAGTAGATATAATACTTTATTAAAAATTTATAACACAAACAAAAAACCTCAACATATGTAAACTAAATTAATAAAACAATAGATAGCACATACACTCCTTTTAATAGAAAACAAATAATTATTTAACTTATCTAGTGTGTATCATTGCATATTTCAGTACCTTAATAATAAGAATCTATCTTGTTTCTCTTTGTCATTGTTTAACTGTCATCAATATAAAAGTATTATTTTAACAAAGGTATATAATTTTTCGAAGGCACTACAGGAGCTTTCATTTTGTATGTAATCATTTACCATTATTAATGCCTTGATATAAATTAAGTTCAGTACAAATGATACAATGCAGTTTGTCATTGGAATGACTTACATGTGCTTATTTGTCATAAAGTTCACTATAAAACAGCATATAATTTTCATTGCAAGTTATGTAATCAAAATATTTTAAAAATTACGAATTTAGTAGTTCTAATATTTTATGGTATTTAATCTGTATAAACTATGTCAATAGCACTAATATTATTATAAGAATGACACATTGCATTGACTTAAATATAAACATTTGATGTTGATAATAATAAAGATAAAATATGTGTACATATATCAAAATTTATAGTTTTATAGGTTCGAATTTATATGTCCTGCTAGCAAACTGCATTTTTCTAATTTAAGTTCTATTTCTATTTTAAATTTGTTTTTTTTTTTTAATAATAATATTAATGCAAAATATTCTTGCAGTTAGTATAAATCATAATATGTTTAATATAAACAAACTATTTATTTAAGAGGCACCACAGGTGCACATTCTATTTAGTATTTTCATTGATTCATAAAAATATGTTTATAAAATTTAATGAAAGACATCATATTGAAAAACTTCATAAGAAATAAAGCTTTCTTAATGAGATGAATGCTTTACATGCTATATTATGATAGCAATATTACAGTTATTTATCAAATAAATGTAATTGTAAATAATTTTTAACAATGAAACTATGATATCTAATGGTCATATATTATTTGTTAGTTACAGTTTTATCAAAGTGAAATTTTTCTATTAAAATGTTTTTATATTTTACAAAAAGCATCTTTTTCCATAGTAAAAAATTAAATTTCAAACCATAATAAAATTAATAAAAAAATATTGTTTGTAAGAACAGTCTGTATGTATATGTATATATGATATAAGTCTAAAAAGCTGTATTAATTTTTTTTACGTAAATTTTATATAGTTCATTACATATGTAAAAAAATCTGCACTATATTTTTACAAAATTTCAGTCACAAGTTATATATTAATTTACTCACATACAGTATTTAGAATTACTTATTACAATATAGCAATTTCAGTAAAATAATTTGTAATTATTTTTTATCTTACACAAGCAATTATTAATTAACATTTATCATTAATTTTATTGAAACATTCTATTCAAATAATTTGTATTCAATTATGTAATATATGTTGATATCGATTTTTTCATTCCTCTCTTATTTGTTTTTGTAACATAATGGAAGGAATACTTTATTAAATTTCTATTATTTTAATATCTTTGTTTCATTTCTAAAATAGATTTTTATAACATCGTTATACGAAACATACAGAATGTTTTTGTTAAATAAAAATTTCTTTCTTGGATCGAATATTACAAATAGAAATTATTTCACTTTCATCAATTAATGACAGAAAACTGACCATATATTCTTTTTCTTAAACTACCGTAAGAAAAACGTCTACTTTCATCAACATGATTATAACACTCAATAATGCAATCATAATGCAAAAATCTTTAACTTTTCTATATAATATCCTATTAATATTTGTAATATTTACTTTATTGTGGTATCATAAAATCTCAATTCACTTTAATCCACCTTTTTAATCTCAATGATTTAGTAATCCATTTTACGAATCATCTTAGAAATACGTAACATATATTCAATTATTTTTATCCATTAATTGGAGACACTTTCACAATAATATATTTTCTAAATAATCTAACATATCTTGAAATCCAAGATGTCATTAATTTTTTCCATAATACATATAGGAAGTATGCTATCCCGAACATCTAATATCGTTTTATATTTCGAATTTATACATAATTTCTGTATAACATTCATTGAAAAGAAAGCAAAGATTAAGTGAGTACTGTATGACATAATAATTATCAATCATATATGAATTTTTTTTAAATTGTATGTGACAATATAATACCACTTTTTTGTTTTTTTTTTGTTTCTTTTTCTTTTTCTTTTCGTTTTCTATTTTTTAATTCTTCGCAAATCAGATCTGAGTAGAAAATCGTGGACGTGGTAAATCTCCAAAGACTGTATCACCATGAACACTCTTAGCTAATGCTTTAATAGAAGCTCGAATATTATGTGGATCAAGTGGATCCCTTGATAGCTGAAAATATATTTAAGATTTTATATAATGTAAGACAATTTTTATTACTTGATATATTCAAATTTGAACATAAAATGTTATTTCTTACCTGATCATCACCTTGATCTGGAATTGCTTTTCGAATAAACGCAGGAAAAGTTGGTACATTAACAGGCAAGGATTTGGCTAATGTAGGATGTCCACCTCTTTGACCTCTATGCATATGAATACCTTCATCTTGGCCCGAATCTGTTAAAGTTTTTACTTATATAATGATATAATAAAAGTCAATAAATAAAATATTTTTAAAAATTGCAATACATAAAGAAAAACAAATTATTAATAATAGTCACCATCAGTATCTGATTCTTCTTCCGAAGATCGAAGATGATCAGGAGTTGATGTATCTTCCATTCCTTCAAGTGGAAACAAAGCTTCTGTGTCAAAACTGTTTGGCTCTTTTGCATAGACATCTTGTTTTTCTATACTATTATTCTATAAAATATCATAAAAACAATTTAATGATTTTACATAAATATTCATTACCAGACGTATAAAGATATACGTAAATAATTCCTTACAATGTGTACATTAGAAGACATTACAGTTGGTTCACATTTAATATTAGTTTGAATAACATATGCTGCATCATTCGTTGTTCTGTGTGATTTTATATTTTTTGCATTAGTTCTTGAAGTTATATTTTCTTTAATATCATCAGAAGTCTGCCGTGGAGTTTCTGTATTATCAGTCAGCCTTTTTAGTTCTTCACCATTAAGTAATAAGCTGAAAATATTGAAATAATGATTACATATTACTATCAACAACTCTCTATGCATTAAAATATATAATATTAGTATTTTACCTTGTCAATAACCGATATTCATTATGTGCTTTCTCACGAAACTGTTCTAACAATTGATACTGTTCTGCAGTAAAATTACGTATCTTTTCTTCAACATCTGTAGCTTGCCTTTGTACAGCTTCTTCAAGTTGTTGATGAAGACAACCCAATGCCACTTGTGTAGCACTTAATAATTGTGATACTATTTAAATGGAATAAAAATAATGCTTAGCTTTAAAAATATAAATCATTACATACGCATTAAAATGTAAATTTTAAAGCTTACCAGAAAATTTATTAGGTGGTTGCAAATAATCAAGATCATCAAAAGTACTTCGATCAATTACTATTCTGAAGACATTACTATAATCAATATTAGATTTCAATCGTTCTATTTCTTCTGATGAGGTCTATAAAAATATATTTAAATTAAATATATAATAATAATATAAAACCATGAAGAAAAAAAGAATTACATGCACAAAATTAATAAATTTATAAAATATAAATTCATACATTAATTCACCATTTTTTTCAATCATTTGTTGTTGTATTTAATTAGGTAAATACAGTAAATAAGAAGAAAAGATAACTCCTAGGCCAAAGATAATCTCTCTTGATATAATTGTCCTATTTACTTATCAGATACTTCATCTCTAACAACATTATGAATCATGAAATAATGTGATAAAGTACAAAAAATATTTATCTATATATATACTTGATAACTCATACTTTCCGTAAAAATAGAGGGAGAAGATATAAATATTATTTTAACAATTTGTACTATTGTAATGAAAAAAATAAATAATAGAACTATAAAGTTCCACGATTTAAATGCACAGAACATCTTATGAAATATACATGTACTTACAATCATGTTAATATTAATGAGAACTAAGGCAGCACCATATTCCCTATGTACGGCATGAGTATATATTGAACAATTGAGACAACGATGAATAATCCAAGTTCCAACATTTCTTATTTCCACTAAACCTTGTTGTTCTTTAGTAATAACTTCCAAATCTTTAATTGTTGCAAGTTCCTGAAATAAAAAAATATTTCTTCTATTGAAGTATATAATTATATTGATGATGCAATAATCAATATTATCTTATGATATTAAAAAAATTATACAATATTAAATATATAAACAATGGAATAACATACAAAGCATAAATTAATATTCTATATATTTATATAAAAATAATAAAACTTAATTATTTTTAAATCTAAATTTATTATTTCAAATTTAAGAATAAAGATAAATCAAATAATTAACAATATTACAGGCACAACAATAAAATACAAACTAAATTATAAAAATTAAGATAATAAGATACAAACAATGTAAAATCTATATGTTGCACTTAATTGAAATCCTAATAACAACTATAAATATGTAAAGAAGATAAATTAACAGTACGATAAATCTTACAATGAATGATGAGAAAATACAAACGTAATCCTACCTCTCGAAAGAAAGCGTCGGCCCTTTCGTGATCGGTCAGTTCAATTTCGTCGATTGGAAGTCTTTTTAATTCATTTCCCTTAGATCTTATAGAAACATTCAAGCACTTACAAGTGGCGTGCATTTTATACAAGATTTTCCGTTTAAAACGGTTAACTTTTCCTTCGAGAAAAAGGAATTTCCTCTGTTTCGATGTATCCCCCTCAGTGCGATGATCAGTGCTAACAAAGAAACTTCTTTACCGAATAAAATATATCCTCTTCGGCTATAGCTCGTACCGGTTTTCCTTTAATTTTCTACGATAATTTTCATGCAATGTCATTCAACAAACGATTCCTCTGATTTCTATCGATATTCCGGTATTTGGTTATTGAAAAATTGCCAGTAGTTTACACAGAACAGAGACAGATATATACGTGTTCGAACAGCGAAACAGTAGGTCAACGCACAGTGTGCGAGTTGCCGGAGCAATGCGAAGCTTTTCACACACGTGTGGGAATACACGATTCGTTCTTCCCCTCCACTCCGCTCTTCACTAAACTCTTATACACGTATACACGACCGATGTACGTACGTGTATATAAATGAGTGTCTTCTTTCATGCGTGTTGTTTTCTTAACATTTTCCATACGGGTATTACAGTGAAAGAGCAATGAGAAGAGTGTGGGAGGGAAAGGAGAAAGAGAGAAAGAGAGAGAAAGCGAGAAAGAGAAAGGGGGAGAGAGAGAGGGGGAAGAGAGAGAGAAGGAGGGAGAGAGAGAGAGAGAGAGAGAGAGAGAGAGAGAATGTGAACGCAAGTGAGATAGAAAATTAAATGAAGATAAGCTAATTCTATTTCAACAATATTTCCGGATTAAATATAATTTTCACTCTTTTTTGAACGCGACTTTTGTCTTACTCGCTTTATTTGCCTATCATATCGGTTTTTATGATAGGATTTATTTTAAAAGATATAGTGACAAGTGTATCATAAAGATTTGGTTTTATGAAAAGTTTTTATCGGTCTGTTTTAAATAACTCTATTTTGCTTTTATATAAATATTTATTAATTTTTTCTTCGTTATTTTCACGATAATAGTTCTACAAAATGTCTATGATATAATTAGAATAAGCGATGCAAGAAAAATAGGAATACATATCATATGTATTTACGGATCTTGGAGAGAAACACCAAAAGTACTCACTAAAAATATACACTGATTTATGAATACGTACATACATATGTACATATGTACATACGTACGTGGTCGTACTAGACAAAAACATACTCGCTAGTCAATTGATCGATTGTAATACATGACAGTCTAAATACGTATGAAAGAAATGAGTTATTAAATTTTATTGTTTATTTTTAAATATAGTATGTTAAATATTGAAACAGTGATATATATATTTAAAAAATTGATATCAACTGTGAATATTCCACAATTAATGTCATTATTAAAATTTATTCGAAATATAATTATCGACATAACCCGCGATTTGAAGCAATATTTAAATTTTACTCGCAAGCTTCGGATAAATTAATTTATCACATTTTTTATTATTTATACATTTTCACAAATTTTAAACTTATATTATGTGAAAAATATAATAAAAGAAAAATGCGGAGAATTTGAAACAACTTTTATTTATATAACAACACTACACAATAAACTATTGAAACCTTTATATATTTATCTATACATATAAGATAGCATTTGTAATACCATGAAGAATTTTACGAAATATATTAATTTTTTGCTTATATAGAAAATTGAAAATAAAAAAGTTTTGTAATATATAAATTATATGGAATGTTTATATAAATGACATCAGTAGTTGATTTAATTGGTTTCTTCTCATTATAAATTAAAAATTTGTCTTGTTTTTAAAATATTCATTGAATCTTGTTGCTGCATACCTGAAAAAGTTTTATAATTAAATATACGATTCCTCGACAAAAATAAATTCATTTGTACTTTGAACAACAAATCTTGCTTTAGTTTCGTGATAGTTGTAAAAATGTTTTCATTCATAGTAAATAAATAGAATAGAAATAGTAAATGTTTACTAATTTTACTTACCCCAAAAAATCATAATCGATATATGAATATTGGCTTTGTATAAGAGACCAACAACCCCAAAAAAAGTGTGTTAAGTGAACAAATTTATTCACTTGAATATATAATTGGTCAATTTCACTTTCAAGTATATTATTTCTCTTATAATATGATTCTAAATATATTTTTAACCATGCTTTTTGTAAACTTTCTTTAGGATATAAGGAATAGTCAGGAGGATCAATACCTAAAAATATAAATTAAATTGATTCTATCAATTTTACTTTCATGCAAATAAACACTGAAAATATTAAGATAGGCTTTAATTACCTCCAAACTCTATAAAATGGTTGGCTATATCAAAGGCTTGATAGTTATATCCAGTATATTCATAATCAATGAAAGTTATACTATTTTTCTTTTGATTATAAATTATATTTGATAATAAAAGATCGTTATGTGCATATACTACAGAATTATTTAAATTTGACAATTGTTCCTTTAAAAACTGATATTCTTTTTCTAATACGGTATAAGGCTTTATTAATTTCACAAATCTAGATAATGATATAAATTAACATATTATACGTATATTAGAAAAATATATAATTGTATATATAAATATCATAATATTAATTACCTTAATTGTTTACAAGGATTAGAAAATTTTTTAGGCATAAACTCCATAAATTTTTCAATTTTTTTCCAAATAATTGGTTCCTTGCATACTTCACCTTGATTAAGTTCGATTGTATGCATCTCTGCCATTCGTTTAGCTACTAATTTATAAATTTCTGGTTGTTTAACAGTTTCAGTGGTAAGTATATCACCCTCAAGAAATTCATAGGCAAAACCATTATTAAATGTTGCATAAAGGGAATGTGTAAAACCAATTTTATGTAATATCTGTAATATATGATTTATATTTCATAAATATAATTATATATAATTAATAAAAACATTTCATAATTGCAAAGTTATATTTTTTACCTACCTTAATAGCTTTTTTTTCACTTTTTCGATTAACAAACAAATCTGTTTTATGCCCATAAATTCTAATTAAAACCATATCATTGTAATAACCTGGATACCACAATCCTACAAGTTTATTAGTTATTCCATGATTAAAAAACTGTAAAATATTAAATCAAATTTATAAAAATTATACATTACTTTCTATAATAGTTATATTAATATTTTAATAGATAATAAATTTAACTAATAAATAAATAGCTAATAACTATAATAAATAATAAAATAACTAATAAATTTAATTCTAAACATATTATAAAATCGATATTATATAAGCAAATAAAATGATAATATATATTATTTGCTGATCTTACCTTGAATTGTAGTTGATCCAATGGCCAAGATGGTCTTATTTGCTTTATAATTTCTATGGCTCCAGTTTTAACATCATTTTCATCTAGTGTGATATCGAGATGTACTTCTTTATAATTTTCTTCCATGATTAATGTAAGTTTCTAAGAGTTCAAAGTTCACATAAATAGATCAGATAAAAGAACAAAAAATATAAAAAATTATGTAAAATATAAAAAATATAACTACAATATAATTTTCAATTATTTCAAATTATATAGATAAATTTAAGAAACTTGAAATAAATCCGGTATCAGTTCCTTTTAAATGCTGTAATAGAACTAGTAGTTCTGCTGTAATAAAACTATGTTCTCTATACAAATTGATATATGTACTGATAACAATATGTGACACATAGTCATGTAAGGCAGAACTATAGCAATCTAAGAACCTTGAATTCATTGACCATTTTATTCGTTAATCATTCAATTTAAAGAATAAGTAATTTCCTAAAGAACAGACGTTTAATATTGAAATATTATAAATAATTCCTTATTAAAAATTATAAAATATTTTATTAATTAATAGGATAAACATACTCAATTATTTTTAATTAATTAATTAAGAGAAAATTACCAATTAGTAGATATGTGCTTTATAGACAAACAGCAGAGTGAAAGTATTCCCAGATAAAATATAATAATAATTTTTGATAACATCGTATATGTTTTTAATAGTTTTTTGGGCCTTGATACCTGTCACCGATTATACACAAAAAAAAACTATTAAAACTCAATATAATTAATTCAACGATCAGTATTATTTTTTATTTTAATCCTTTTTTTAACTACTCTTATAAAATAATTATAATATTTATTTGATAAGTCATGACATATATTACACATATTACATTTACTACATTTGAATACATTCTACTGATAAAAGATATACTTTATAAAAGGCTTAAATAATGTATTCTTAATATCGTAAAAAAATTATTTTTTTTTTCATGTATAACAATACATTAATTTATAAGATTTTCCAAAATTAATTGATATTACAGTAGAATTTAGTATGTCCATTGATAAAGTAGTATACGACAGACTTATAAAATAGTTATCATTGATTAGAGGGAGGAATGATCTGAACTACGACGAAATCTACAAAAGCAATCTCGAAATGCAAATTGTTCTATTTCAATATTAACTGCAACTTTCTACTAACTTCATAGTGGATGGTTCGAGCTTTGAATAGAATTAGGTATTTGTGATCGGTGAAAGTTAATTCCATTTTTTACGTGAAATGAAATTGATTGTACATAAAATATTTGTACATTTAATGAATATATGTATAGTAAATTATCGTAACAAATATAATTGTCAAATAGAGAACCTGATAAATGATTTGACTATCTAGTTTATAAAAATATACACGTGGTCTTTTGTTACATAGTTTCCCGCCTAAACCGATAACTTATTTGACAATAAAAGGTTTTTACATAATGTACGTATTATATTTAAAAGTATAGATTTAAAGATTTATTTAACTTAATTAAATTGTATTTAATGTTATAGTTTTCTAATAATGAAGTCGTGAAAAGAACTCTCAAAAAATGCTTTTTAGTCCATTGTTTTTGTAAACAAAGCTTTGTTAGTAAACGGTATTTATATGTGGAACATTAAATTGTCAATATGTCCAAAAAGCTTCCTATTAATCAAAATTCAGGAGTTCCAAAGTTGACAACATTTTTCAAACGACTGCAGAACAAGGATAATTTAACCTCTAGGTATTCGTTTAATCTTTAAAAATATTATCTTTAGAAATATTATATTTAGAAATAAATATTAAAGTATAAATAATCTTTATATAATTTTATTTCCAGTACACCTACTCAACAAAATATTTTAAAAAGTCCAAACGTAAAATATGACATTTCTATTGATTCAGATGATGATAGTGATAGTTTTATTTCTTCAAATTTAAAAAAAGAGTGTAAAATGGTAGATAGTGTTATAAGCCTTGTAAGAATTAATTTTATATTATTTTTTCATTCTTTTTATTATGTCATTAAATTAAATATAATATTGCTTTGATATATAGGAAAGCTCAAATGATTTACCAAGTCAAAGTGTATTTAAAGCACAATCTCAAGAAAGTAGTTCTTCACTTATACAATATGTGGAAGATTCTATAGAAGAAAAGGAAAGATTGAAAAACATACAAAAAACAAGTGCTTTTGATGCGAGAAGTACATATAGAAAAAAAATTGTCTTTGAACAATTTTCGGACAGTGAGGATGAATGTACAAAATTAAAAACATGTCCACGTTTAAATAATGAGTTAAAACAAACAGAAGATAAAAAAGAGAATTTAGAAACACAAGAAAATCTCACCAGTAATGCAGATATACCACCATCTGCTGTTCATAATAAGACTGCTATAACGTCACCTGAAATGAGTAAACAAAATTCATTTAATAGCCACGTTAGCCCTGAGGAAATTAAACATAATACAAATGAAAATATTGTGAATAAAGATACTGAAGGCTGTAATGAAAGAAATACTAAGAAAGCTAAGAATGTTATCATATCTGATTCTGACAATGATAATTCTGATTCAAAAGAAACCATTCAAATGACACCAAGAAAGAAATGGATAGGTCCTGACTATAAATTGAATCTGAAGCCTTTAGGTATGGATAAACAATTAATTTCTTGGATTCAATCAATAAAAGAACAACCAATTATGTCATCTTTGCCTGTAAGTAATTATAAAAAGTACATAATATTATAATTATTCTATTAATGTCCATGTAAATATCAAATTAGTAAATAATATCTCAATTTTAGAGAACAGAAAATGATTTAGAAGATAGACGTCAAAATCTGCAAGATCTTCAAATAGAAATTCTACAAAAATTTTGTGTGGCTATGAACCAAATTCCAATACCTGTATTAGAAAAATTTCCGAAATTTAATGCAGAGGCATTTAATAAATTAACAATATTAAATCAGCATGTTAAAGCAAAATTACGTTTGATAAATAAAAAACTGGAAAATATACAAAAAATAGAGAAAGAATTAAAATCTACAATTGATAATCAATTCATAGATGAAGCAGAATGTCATAGTCCTGTTTTTAAGAAACACAACATACTCAAAAGTAGTTCAAACTTGAACAATTCAAAGGATAGTATTAACCTGAGTCTTAATTCTTTTAGCAAAGAAATAATAGGTTCTAATGAAACTTCAGATACATTATCATCAAGCATTACTAGACCTTCTTTAAATCCATGGCAAACAGATGATACTGAAAAAGTAAATATGAAAACCTCTGCCAATAATAACTTGTCTGTAGTAAGTACAAGCACTGCAACAGCTACAACGAAAAAAAGTACTTTTCAATTAAAAAGACCAGTTAGAGCTACAGTATGCACAGAAGTTACAAAAAAAATAGGCGAGTTATGGGAGAAAGAACAGCAACAATCAAAACTATTAAAAATAAAATCTGATTCTGAATGTGATGCAAGTAATGTTAGCTTTAAATCAGAGCAAAATGAACTTGCATATCAAAATAAAAATTTTGATTGTAATAACTTTAAAGCAAAAGAATTTCAAAAGGATGTACAATCTACATTTAATCAAAAAAATGATTGGATTAATAATAGTGAAAATTTTGGTAAGATTCTATTCTGTTTAATTAATAATAATTCTGTTTAAATAACAATAATTACTATTCATTTATAAACATTGTTATAGAGGATGAGTTAATAACAAATAAGAACAGAAGTATTACTGAAACATTTAAACAAGAGCATAAGATTTCTGTATCTTTAAGTGATAGTTCTAATTTAGATTTAAGTATGAAAGGTAAATTTTATAATTTATTTTAATGGTTTCTAGAAGCATTATATTATGTGTACAAAAAATTTATATTTACAAATTTAGAAGTGAGTAGCCAAGAAAAAAAGAAGAATACTACTACAAATAATAAAATAGATGTAAATTTAAATACATCTGTTTCTGAAGGAATCTTTACTGGAAATTATAAAAATGATGGTATTAGCGGAGAATTCGATGGTTTAAATTATCCTCATTCTCGTGAAATGTTAAAAGTATGCACGAATATATATATTTTTGTATTGATTTAATATGTATAAAAAATTTGTAATTAGAGAAACTAATATATTATTTGCTGATACAGAGAATCATTGTTTCAGATATTTAGGCAGAAATTTGGTCTATATTCTTTTAGACCAAATCAATTGCAAGCAATTAATGCAGCACTTCTTGGATTTGATTGTTTTGTCTTGATGCCTACAGGTGGAGGAAAATCACTTTGTTATCAAATGCCAGCTCTTCTTGTACCAGGAATTACAATTGTTATTTCTCCTTTAAAAAGTCTTATTCTTGATCAAGTTCAGAAATTGACTTCACTTGACGTAAGTTATATAATTTTATTGTGTCTTGTTTGTGTTAAGTAAATTCTGAATGAATAAATTATATATAATGTTCGTAATAATTTATTACTATATAGATTCCTGCAGCACACATGTCTGGCAATTTAACTGAAACTCAATCAGCTGGAATATATAGAGAATTATCAAAGAAAGATCCAGGTTTAAAATTATTATATGTGACACCTGAAAAAATATCTGCTTCCCAAAAATTCAATAGTATTTTAACAACTCTATTTCAAAGAAATTTGTTAGCACGATTTGTTATCGATGAAGCACATTGTGTAAGTCAGTGGGGCCATGATTTCAGACCAGATTATAAGAAATTAAAATGTCTCAGAGAAAATTATCCTACAGTGTCAACAATTGCTTTAACAGCTACAGCTACTCCAAGAGTTAGAACAGATATATTGTATCAATTGGGTATGACAAAACCAAAATGGTATGATATACGATATTTGCATATTATTCATTATTATTAATTATCACAATGATGTGTGTGTTAAGATTATTATATTTTTAGGTTTATGTCAAGTTTCAACAGACCGAATTTGCGATATAGTTTAATTGCAAAGAAAGGCAAAAATTGTTCTGATGAAGTTATAGCTATGATAAAAACAAAATTCAAAAATCAATGTGGTATTGTTTACTGTTTATCACGTAAAGATTGTGATAATTACGCTTTACAAATGAGAAAAAATAATATTCGAGCTCAAAGTTATCATGCTGGATTGACAGATAATCAAAGGAGTGATATTCAAGGACATTGGATTTCAGAAGAAGTACAGAAAAATATATTATGTATATAACATAAGTTATACAGTGATATTCATTTATTTATATTTAATATTATTTTAGATCAGGATTGTTTGTGCAACTATAGCATTTGGTATGGGTATTGATAAGCCTAATGTACGCTTTGTAATACATGCTTCTCTACCAAAGTCTATAGAAGGTTATTATCAAGAAAGTGGACGTGCTGGTCGTGACGGAGAAAATGCCGAATGTATATTATTTTATAATTATGCTGATATGCATAGAATTAGAAAAATGATTGAAATGGATAATTCGAATAGAGATGTTATAAAAACACATATGGATAATTTATTCAAGATGGTATCCTTCTGTGAAAATAAAACAGATTGTCGCAGAGCATTACAACTTAACTATTTCGGTGAAATTTTTAATCGAGAAAAATGTATTGCAAATAAATCAACTGCATGCGATAATTGTAGGTGTAAGGTAAGAGACAGTATATATCGTAATTATAATCGCATATAAAATGAAAATCTGTAATCGATTTTTTTTTTCTTTTCAGGCGGAGTTTACTATGTTGGATGCAACAAATTATGCACGGCAAATTATGAAAGCAGTACGAGAAATTAATCAGAAAAAAAATTCTAAATTAACTCTAGTATTTCTTACGGATATTTTTAAGGGAAGTGATTTAAAAAAAATTAGAGAATCAGGTAGATATTATTAAGAATAAATAATTTTTATAATCTGTATTTAATAAATCAAAAAGTTCTGTTGTTGAAATAATATTTATTATTTTGTAGGTCTTACGAATCATCCATTGTATGGTCAAGGTAAATCGTGGAGTAGAGGTGACATAGAACGTCTTTTACATGAAATGGTACTTAAAGAATATTTAAGAGAGGAAATGTATATAAATAATGAAATCGCGTGTGCATATTTAAAACTTGGTCACAAAGCGGCAGATTTAATGACCGAAAAAGACACAAAGGTACTAGATAATTTAAATCGCATTATTAAAAATGAAATATAAATATTGTCGTGTTCATGTTTTAGGTGATTATTCCAATACGTGCTGCAAATAGCAGTTCAAATGCAATAGCAACTGTTTCTACAGTTACAACTAAAGTTAACAAAGTTTTACAAGAATTGCAAGATCGTTGCTATTCAGAATTAATAGGAATTATTAGAGGAATAGCGGGTGCACTTGATGTATCTGCATCGTCAATTATGAATATGATAGCTATCAGAGCAATGAGTCAGCAGTTACCTGATAGTGAAGAAGCCATGTTAAAGATTCCCCATGTCACAAAGGCGAATTTTGATAAATATGGCAAAGCTTTATTAGATATTACGCAAAAATATGCAGCAGAAAAATATGGTAATTGTAAATTGAACATATATTTAATATATTTTATAGTACATATATTTAATAGTATATATTACTAGTACATATATTTAATATATATGAACGATTAAGTAACTAAGTAAAGTTTTATATTTTTATTTTAAATTATCAGTTTTATTGAATGAAGCTGATGAGAATTCAGTTGATAGTACTGATGAGGATGCAACTTCGTGGAATACTGCCACAAATTCCTCTTATTCTGAAAGTACAAGAGGTAAATATGGAAGTACAGGAGGAAGAAAACGTAAAGGCTATAATAATTATCGTTCTAGCACCAAAAAAGCTAAATATACAAATTCAAGGTGATCAATTTATTTACTTGTTACAATAAATATCGATTTTGTAATATAAATAATGATATAAGATATTTATTATATTGAATGTATTTTCAAATATTTTTTAATATAATTCTAGCGCGCAAAAAGGAAAAGCAGCTCCGAAACGTAAAACTACTGCAGCAAAGTGTACTGTCGGACTTGTAAGTTTCTCAAAGAAGAAATAATATCTCATTGTCAATGACACAGAACAGTGATTATTATTTTTATAAATTATGTATTTAATTATTTGTATTAACTTTTGTATTTGTAAGACATTGAATGACTATTTTGTATTAATATTATGATACAGTGTATCAGTGAATCTTTGAAATTGGCGTTTTAGCCATATTATATATATTTCAATGAAAATTGTTTAACTGTGTAGATACTCAATAAAATTTTTTAGCGGATTAAGTTATCTGCTATCGTGAATGTGTTTTTGTAAAAAATCTACAAAATTATGATATTTTAGTGATAGTATAATTATAATCACTCTCGTCATGTAAATGATGAATATCATGGCATCTGCAATTTTATTGGCTACTGACTTTACTCACGATATATGAATACGTCATTTTACATTTACATAATTATTAACTTTGATGTGGTGTGTGTATGTTACATTAAATTGATGGTATGTATCAATAATTTTTATATAATAAAATGAATATAATATAATATAATCTATAATTATTTCAAGTAAGAAATGAAAATGAAATAACAAAAATCAAAGCATTTGCAGAATGTTGGAAAAAATAATTTTTGTAACATAAAAATTAAGGAATTAACTTATAAATAGAAATTGTATGTACAAATTAATTAAATATATTTAATAGTGCATTATCTTTTATATTGTATATTGAATATCATTTCCTTTTTTATATTATCTATTATACAAATATAATTTATTTATTTAATTAAAAACATATCTTCCGTCGCAAATTAAGTCTATTATAGTGACATATTGAGTTGTAAAAATGTTTATATATGCATCTACGTATGTTGGACATTTGTATATACCTATATATCAACAGTTGCACCAGACTGTAATATGTACGTGTGACATTACGTTAATCGTCACAGATGTGAAGTAACTTTGTGTATTACGAACAAAATAATTTTAATTATTCGGCCTAATATTAATAAGTACACAACATGGTATACTGATATTATTGATAAGTAATACAAAACATGTCACTTTGTCTTAAGGTATAAATAAATATTAAAACGATGGCAGGTTCTATAGAAGAGGTTAGGAATCCCTTGTCTACAAACAAAGGTAATTTTAATGATTTTTTTAGATTTCTTTCTAGCAATTTTAATGCAATCTTTTCACAACAGAGTTAAATTGTTCTATTTCATATAGCAATTTATGAATTAATTTATAATAGTTTGTTACTTAATAAGTTTGTGAATGTCTGTATACATGAAACTCTACATTTGTATACGTCATCTATATGTATGTTGAAGATTTTTTTCGTCATTTTTTTATAATTTATTATTTTTTAATATTATGAATAATTATATATATCATCATTTTTAGGAATTCCCGCCGTACGATCGATAGTATCTTACGAAGAAATTGCTACGAAACTTTTAAACGAAAAATTTTTACTAACAGCTTTGGAATTACATGCAGAATTATGCGAAGCAGGAAGAGAATTACCAATTCTTAAAGAATACTTTTCTAATCCATGTAATTTTGAAAATCAAAATATTAAACCAGAACCATATACACCTATGCGTAAGTAAATTTTGTAGATATTATAATAAGGCTTTTTTTTATATATATTTTTTATCAATTTTGAATAAATTAAAGTATTAGATATTTTTTAATGATATTTAAAATGACATATATATAATATATATACATAAATAATATGAATAGAAACAATTTGAAAATTATTATATATATATTTGAAACAAAATATTAGCTAGGTCTTCTAGTCAAGCTACTTTGGATTCGCTTGATATGACAAGGTACTCTGAAGATGGTACTGGAATTGATGAAAGAGTTGCAATTTTGGAATTTGAACTTAGGAATGCAAGAGAAAGTATTTCTGCCTTACGTGCAAATCTTACTGTTGTTACAGGTTTGTTTTCCTTTTTCAAATGTTTCTTTGCATTTTTATTATATAATTAAATTTCTTTCTTTTAATATTTCAGAATTTGATACTGCAACACCTGATAAACGTTCTGATAAACAAATTATTAATGATAATCCTATAAAACCTCATGAACAAAGAGCTTTAAATTTTCTAGTTCATGAATATTTGCTTACACATTCTTATAAATTAACATCAATAACATTTAGTGACGAAAATGAAAATCAAGAACTTGAAGATTGGCAGGATGTTGGTTTGAACATTCCAAAACCTTCTGGATTATTACAGATTTATAGAGAATATATGAGAGCTAATGGTCATGATAAACCACCTTCTGTAAATATTTCTGTTCAAACTGAATTTGGAAATACTGAAGCAGAAAGAAAGGAGAATGAGTTGAAAGAAATGGTTTGTATTTTGTATGTGCAGCTTATAATTTTTCAATTTTTCAATTATTATTTTATTATAGATAGAGCAAATAGAACAATTAAAACAGCAAATTGCATTATTAGAAAAAGAGAAGATGGATCTCCAGCATTATATTGATACTACTAATGAAAATTTGGTACAAGATAGTAAGGTATATGGAATATTATTATCTGTTAGTTTTTTTATTTTTAAAAAACTTGATTTTTATAAATCTATATGTATGTTTGATTTAGCAACGTAGTAATGGTACCATCCAATCTATAAATTCGAATTCTACAACACCAGATAAATTTGAAATTCTTGAATCTCCGCCACGCGATGTTTCAAACGCAACTCAAGATCCAGAAGAAGATGATAGTGTTTCTGTAGTAGTAAGTTTAGGTGAAACTGATCCAGGAGATAAAGAATGGACAAGAATACAGTTA
Organism: Vespula vulgaris; assembly: GCF_905475345.1. Taxonomy (NCBI): domain Eukaryota; kingdom Metazoa; phylum Arthropoda; class Insecta; order Hymenoptera; family Vespidae; genus Vespula; species Vespula vulgaris. The sequence continues at coordinate 5,841,519 of NC_066587.1, read as the reverse complement.
CCAAGGACTGATGTTACAGAAGGTTCAACTATTTTATCAAATGCACCATCGAGGTATACAAATTTATAAATTAATGTATAATTATATAAAAGATATATTAATATATCTATACATTTCAGACTTTTACCAATAAAATTTAAGTTAGAAGTTATTGGTCTTTGTTTGGTGAATATTTCAAGTTCTATAATATCAGTGGCAGAAGAACCATTTAAATATGGAGTTTCTCGCGATACACTTGTTAACATTTTGGCACAAACATTACCTCGAATAGTACCTAATATTATATTGAACAAACGAGAAGAAGTTATACCTTTAATATTAAGCACAGTTCGTTTACATTCCGATTCTGGAGAGAGGGAGAAATTATTACAACTTCTTTTTAATTTAAAAAAGAGACCACAAGAAGAAGAACGACAAATGATATTAGCTGGTTAGTGTCTATTTTTAAAAATTTAATTATGTAATTAAAACAAGGAGATATTTATATATATATATATATTTATTTTATTTATTAGGTTTGGTGGCAATGGCAAAACTTGAAGATGAATCTATTGGAGGAGAAGAAGTTTTAACTCTCTGTTGGGAACAAAGTCAACATAAATATCCAGAAAGAAGATTATTAGCTGTTGAATGTTGTTCTGCATTAGCTCCATATACGTCAGTTTCTATTAGAAATTCTCTTATGCTGTCTATGCTACAACAAATGCTTTTAGAAGATAAAGATCCTTCAGTCAGAGCTAGTGTAGTAAGAAGTTTGGCTCTTCTTGTAGCATTAATGGATGATCCAGACAAATATTTTCAGGTAGTACTCTATATGATTTTTAGATTCTATATATATCTATTAATATTCTGTTTTGTATTTGTAGTGTGAAGAACTTGCTCTAACAGCCTTGAATGATTCTTCTTCTATAGTAGTAAATACAGCATCTTCTATATTTTTACCTATCTTAGCACAATGGGCGTTATCTTTAAAAAGATTAAGATCACATCTTTTGCCACGTTTAATTTCGAAAGTAAAAAATCATATAAAACCTACGAATCTTCAAAATTCACCTGTTAAAGAAAATATTGACGAAGAGAGAATAGAATCGTTAATTAGCGTTTTACAATATTTACTTCCTCACACTGTTGTGTGTGTTGCTGATACTGATACTGTTAGAACTTCTGTAGAACCTTCAACTTCTCAAGAATTACGTAAGTAAATTATAAAAAATACAAATGTAAACATTATAATATTATAATGTTTATAATATATGCATTATAATATTAACAAAAATTAATTTTTCATTTTAGCTGTCGAGTTTTTGTCCATATGTCATTGTGATATAATCAACCCAAAAGTATTTTATGATGGTGACACAGACATAGGTACACTTTTAAATACATTTTTTTCAAATACCTGGGAAAATGATTTATGGCCGGAATTAGAATGGTTTACTAATAAATTGTAAGTATTATAAATTTTATATTTTTGTACTAACTTACTTTTTATACAAAATTATAATACTTACTTTCAGGATTATAGATATTCTTGAAATAGTAAGATCTACAGAAATAATACAAGAGAGTGTTTTAAATTCATTGCTCACATATATACAATCATTGTGCAATGGTTTTGGAAGATATATTACTCAGACAAGGGTAATTCCTAGAGTCTATAATACTATATAATAGCATTTGAATATTATAGTATCGTAAATTTTATTTATAGAATTCTTCTTATACTGCAGATTCAACCAATATTCTTACCAGAAATAACGGAACTAGAAAAACAATTATCAACATTATCAATGGATAATAAAAATCTCAGCTTAACATTGATTCCAGCTTACTTGATTATGCTAAGCACTTTAAATGGTGTTGAAGTATCAAAATCTATAAAACAATTTTTAGTTGTTCTGTCCATGAGCGGTATCAGTATTACAAGTCTTCAGATCGCAATTATAAAGTTATGTGCTAAAGAAGAAATGCAAGAGCATGTACTAACAGGCTTATGGGATGGTAATTTTTATTATCTTATTGATTGTAATGTTGATTTTTTAACTATTTATTTACGGCTGTGTATTACAGGTGTGGTGCATCAAAGATCTAGTGTAAGATGTGCAGTTGCAACATTATTTGGTTCTATCATAGCTCATACTTCAGATCGATTGATAAATGGAAGAATAGTTCCAGCTATTGTAACATTAGCTAGTGATCCAGATATGTAAGTAATATTTTATATATTATATATTTCTAAAAAAATATAAAGTTATATAATATTTTTATTTTAGAACTGTGAAAGCAGCAGTCATACCTCCTTTAGGTCGTCTTATCACAGAATGTAAAGTAAGAGAAGCGCGTGATAAGGCACGGTTAACTTTAGAAACTATTGCAAGAGAATCACAAAATATTTTGTCTGTATTAGCTACACCTCTTGTTTCAACTTTAGCTTATATTGCTCCAAGTTGTCCTCAAAGTTATATAGAGGATGGTAAGATTTATAAAGTTATAATCCGTTTGTGCTCTTCATACAAGTTTTTTATAATTCTATTTCTGACAATAAAATTCTACTGCAATGATTATATCGGCAATTGCAACTGATTATAACGGTTAATTCTTATTTAACTTTACAGTTATTGCCACACAATTGACTGGAATAACTGCAACAGCGATGCAACAGAATCGTAAAGTAGATCTTTGCAATGCTTTGGTCGAAGCCTATTCAGTTCTAGTTTATTGTCCGTTAAGCAATCAGTGTATTTCTGGCGTTATATTACCTGGTTTAAGGCATTTGGAAACTTTGATTAATCAAAATTTACCGCAACAAAGAGAAACGGTAAAATCTTTATTACGAGAAGCGGAATCTCATCAAGATATTGTTAAACCAATCGAAAGGTAATGCATTTTTAATAGCGAATCTCTGTATATTAGTAGAAATATTTATGTGATTTTTTTTTTATGATTTTAGATCAAGCTCAATGAGTTCTGGGCTTTCTTTATCAATGGCGACAGTAAATGTAGGTCAGGGTGTAGAGGATATGCGACAAAGAATGAGCAAGATATTTCAACAAAGACCTAGTTCTTCGACAGTGACGAGTATTTTCAAGAAAAAATAGTTATGTCGTTCATAATATTTTTCTATTCTTCGCGCAATGTATATAATTTCGATTTTTTTTTTTTTTTATATATATGAATATCATTTGATTTTTTTTAACTTTTTCCAGATTTTCTTTTTTTTTCAGTCAATTATATAGAATAAATATTACGTATAAATACATGCATAATTTTATGCTCGCACACATTGATAAAATTTAATATTTAAAGAAATTATAAAATAGAATATTACTTTTAATAAGAGATTACGTTTACTGTGATTTTCTTATAAATATCGTTAAAATTGTGGTGTGCCTTTTAAAATGTAATTGTAACGCATGAGAACAAATAGAAAATAATGTATGTGCGAGAACAAATTTTCGTAATGCAAGTTTGTAAACAATACTTAGTGTGATTTAATTTTGATTTTTTTTTTATATTTATGACAAATTTAGATATGCTTTTTTATAAGTGCAGATTAGAAATATCTAAAAATTCGTTTCTTTTTTCATTATAGAAATTTTTTCGATATAGAATTTTTATGCTTGCATATAATTTTTATATCCTTTTTTCTATAATTGTTGAAGATGATATCATTTTGAGCCTGTACATATTAATAAGAGGCAACAGTATTAATACACTGTGTCTATTGCATAACACAGTCGTGATTATCATTATGTATAATGTATCTGTTCAAAAAGTCAATAATTAAGATTTATCATCAGTAGTCACTATTGTTTTTGATACATGAAAATATGTAATCTCAGAATTGAGTTGTAAATGTTATTATAGTTAATATTTATTTAAATGATATTTAAAGTTATAATATAGTAGTACTCTACCGAAGTACATTGGTGAGCTTCTAAGAAATTAGTTGTGATAATCAGGCTCTATCAATAACTCTTTCAGAGTCTCTTTAAGAGTATACGTATATATATATATATATATATATATATATATATATATATATATATTTCATTATTTTCTTAACTAACAATTGGAACTCTATGATATCTAAAATTTTATGTGATAGTCTAGAGATCTATTATATTCTTTATATATATATATATTTTTTCAGTCTTGTTTCGTACTTAAAATAAACTCGTAATGTAAATAAATAATTTTTGCCAATTTATAGGCAGAGATAAAATATATCTACACTACTTGTCAAGATAATTCATACCTTGTAAGAATATTTTATTGTATCTATATGTACAAGTATATATTTTGTGTATATACATTACACGCATCGCGCACGTACACACACACGCACGCACACACACACACACACATACATACGTCACCGCATATATATATATATATATATATATATATATGCGTATATACAATATACAATAAGTAACATTTTATTGTATTTCACGACCAATGTATCATTATATTATATATGTGTGTATATTAAATATTAAATACTGCAGCATGTATTGTTATCGAGCAAAGAATAAATTTTATAACATATTTATTCTAAATGCATGTTCAACTTCTAGGTACTCATAATTAGTGTACTTCGATTTACTAAAAACTCGATCAAGTGACCGAGCAGATCTTTGTGATTAATTTCCACAAACATAAAATAATCGAGCACTCATTCAATAATTTTCGCATTTTGCAAACCCTGAGCAATCTAAAGCGATTATAGGACTAAATAACGTTTCCTATGGACGATACGTCCGACTTTATCTTCCAGTCTCACAGCAAGGATTCTGCATGCTTTTATTTAACAAAAGTTTTAATATGTATTGCATACTTAATTTTGATTCCGAGTGTGAAACCTCATAAAGGTGAAAAATTCATCGTAATATCTATATAACTAACAGAATAAGGCCTATTCTAAATAATTTCTACTTTTAATCGTTGAAATAAAATGTAAGTCGAACGAAAAAATACTTTGAGACAATAAAAAAGCAATTATTATTAAATTATATTGTTAAATGACTCGTGTCATTTTCTTTGCGAGTATCTGTTCGATTTTACATATTTTATCCCATAGCGTCATTATAGCGGAATTTAAATAACCAAATTGATTATTTAAATTTAATAAACCTGAACAAATATTGGATTGATTTAATGTTGTTCAAATTCGAATATTTTATTCGAATTAATTTATATATAAATATATAAATATATATATACATATATATATTTATTTATTTATTTGTATACAGCTTAAAAAAAAGTTTCCGCACATTTTTTCATACAATTTATAATCCGATTAGATCAGTAGTATGCTTACTATGCAGGCTCAATTCATCAATCACCATAAAATTTCTCGAAGACGTTACTATTTCATCGAAGATATAGATGTTATTTAAAAAATTTGCTAAGCATATATGTAGGAGAAGAAATAGTCTCAACGATCGCATAAGAAATTACCTAGTTATACAGGGCTAGAACAAATTTGGCTGAGAAGTGGCCTATTGGAGTCACGTTGCTCCCTAATTCTTTGAGGAATACGAGACGCGGCCAAGAGACACTCTCAAATGGTCTTCTTTTTTCTTGTCTCGGAATTCCCAGTGAATAGATGCGCAAATTCTGCTCGTGTAGCTAATACTCCAAGCACGGCTTCTGTATAAAATTATCATGACGTAATTACATATAATTACAGTCTAACTGATATGAATATAATGAAATATTTGTTATAAAATTGACAAGAATTTGTGTCAACTGTTGTAAAATTATACAAATTATTATAATTTACCGTAAGTTACTACATTGTCACCAGGTTTATTGCAAGCTTGTTGAAAGATTTTATCAACATCCTCTGATTGTAAGTGTAATGACAACCTCAAAGCTTTTCTAAGTTCCGCTAGATTAACACACTCCAATGTTTTAGAACCGCAAACCTAAATGAGATATTATTAAGAATATTTACGTATTTAGAAACAAGTATTTCGAAACTATTTTTACTTTTGTAATTTATAGATTAGTGAAAATTATGAAATTCTTACTTTTATTTCTTTTAGTACTGTCCGTATATATATATATATATATATATATATATATATATATATATATATGTGTGTATGTATATGCATGTATTTAATATATACTTACGTCTAACGCGATTTCAACCATATCCAATTCACAATTAGCATTTGTCGTTGCCAGTATCGTGAATATATACTCTTCAAGATCTATCGTGCCCTTGCCATTCTAAAAATGAGTTTACACGTAGCGAATATACGTCATTGTGAAGAAAATAAAACTGAAACAGTAGGATCAACTTATTTTTTTATAATGAACATACTCGGTCATGAATTCGAAAGAGTTGCTGAGTAGTCGGTTCTTTTTCATCGAGTCTAAGAATTCGTGCAAATTCTTGCAAATTCACCTCTTCTCCGAATTTTTCTACTTTTTTTTCTAAAAGCTCTTCTTCGGTTTTCGATGCTGCCAAACTACAAACAAGCGACGTATACTTTGTAAAAGTGTTTGCCAATTAGAGATATAAGTATCGTATGATATTACGATTAATATCGAAGAACTAACCCAAGTTTATTTCGAAGTTTGTGAGCTTCTATTATGGTGGATGCATGAGGTATATGTAATTGATGAGCTTTGCTGATAATTCGACAATCATCATAAGTATAATCTGATACAGGGATTTTTAGTGCCCTGAAACCCAAGGAAAGATTGCTCAAAAATAATATCGCAAGATAACACATTTTTGACATACGAATATCAATTTATAAATTATAATTTAATAGCACAGGTGTTACTTACTCTGCCATAACACGGCGAACGTTATTTGCATAAAGTTTGGGGTCTGTTTTCTCTGCTTCGCTTGGCTTGTAGACAGGAAGGAATTCAATTTCGCAACTGCTATTTAGTTGGGTCAATGTGAGCCATAGTAATTTTAAACTGGAATCAATTGGTTAAAGTCACGATTCGAATAGAATTAAGTTGTCAGTTTCTGAGAATATGCAAACAATACTTTTCATCGATAAAATATACTCGTACCAATATCGAATATTTTTCATCGTAAATTTGTTAATGTTGTACTTACGCTCCAGGACCTTCCCATGTCCATGTGACTGTATCTAGTTTATTAGGATACCTTATACATACTGGTTGCACAGGTACGCCTGGATAGAAAGCACCTGACTTAAAAGTTATCAGACACGAACGATTTGTGCAGGTACCCTCTGGGAAAATCATTACCTAACAACAAAATAATTTAACATCTTTTCATGGAGTCATTTACATCTATATTTAATAACTTATCTATAATAAATCAAAATTACCTGTGGCCAATCTTCCTTTGAAGTAGCACGTTCGATTATTTCCTTTATCGTCTTCTGCCGCGAATTAGGATCCTCTCTCCATACATAGACCGGTTGTGTGTAATTGATGAGCTCTGTACGCGAAGGAAGAATATGTTAAATCAAAGAACTCGAATGAAACGGATTTGCTATGATTGTAAGAAACTATGATCATATATCATCCTAGTTTCGCTCGATTATTCGAACGCAATTACTTTCAGACAGTTTAACGAAGATGTATGAGTTCACGTCTGCATGTACGTAAATACGTAATTAACGCGAATGTGATCTAAATTATTAGAAAAATGAAATATTTGAAATCGTAACTTTTTCTTTTATACTATATGGCGAATGGGATGCATATCGACGAACGTTTTTGGATTGCAATCTTAGTAAAAGTTCGAAAATAGAAAGTATAATAATTAAATTATATATGGATTATTCTTTTGTTTTGTTTTTTTTTTAATAGTTAGAAAAACTTGTTTTTCATCGATCACTTGTTTGTTGTTTTTGAAGAATTGGGAAATATATTCAGCATTCACATACTTCCGGTAAACGGATTCAATCCTGATTCTCGTCTTACGATGATTGAGGGAAATCCAGTTACGTAGACGATACCACCGTCGATGAATGTTGAATGTGGTGCGACTACCAGAATCGGTGCCTCTGCTCTTGAAGCTTGTTTGCCGCGTACGACGATTCTCATCCCTCCTGCCTGGTATGTCAGTCGTCCCAGAAAGCACAACCAGGGAACTATTTTGCTGCAGGTTTTAATCCACACAATGCTATACTTATTTCAATTTAACACGGCAAAGCTGATCATCGAGGATCATTCTCGTTCCTGAAGTTAAATTCGTATCTCTTTCTCGATCATTTTTAGCAAGTTAATATGTATTATTAATAAGATAAGAAAAAAAAGTACGTTGAAAAAGAAGACGAAGTAATTTGTAGAGGACGATGAGTTCAGTGATCTTCCTAGACAGGAAGATCTTAATGACGTTACTCTTTTTCTTTCAATGTGGCAACGTGAAACAGGAAAGTAAGAGGAAAGATAAAGCCAGTAGTTTATAAGAAACAGATATAACCAAAATCCCACTGGCTAGTATAAATTTAAGACATTTTGTCAGTCCATAAGCTAGTGCGCGTACTTAATGTTATCTCATTCCATAATATTATCTATCTTACACCTATGGCATAATACAACGAAACTGTTAATAGTTACATTAATTGTATTGTTAGTTAGAATACGCGTATGTTCCCAGATATATAATCCCATCCACCATACGTATGTACACGCGTGCATATATTTATATATAGAGGAAAGACTATTTGACTATTTAACATTATATTTATACTTATCTAAACATTATATATTTCTTTTTAGAATAAATGTAAATAGATGTACTCTCTTCTCCTTATATTCTATGAGTTTTAATATTTATTTATTTGTAATTTAAAATTAAGATTAGAAAGTTGGAAAAATCGTTCACACAAAACGATTTATTTCCTTTATTTATTTACGGGAAATGATTGTTGGATGATCGTTTCATGTGTTGCACAAAATGCTTCGAAAGAATACTCAGTCAATGTACGGTCAACATCGTTTTCACGATTGGCGAATAAAAAGGAAAAAGAAAAAAACGATGGGATTATGAGAATTGTGACCTACTTCCGAAGAATGGAATGCGGCCCGTCTCTCCTTTGGCGACTATGCTCGGTCCACCAAGGTAAACGACCGGAAGTGCATCGAAGAAGCTCGAGTGTGGTGCAAGGGCTAGCACCGGGGCATCCTTTGTTTCCGCTTTTTGACCTTTCACCTTCAGCTGATGAAATCCGCCACAGACGAATAATGCTCGCATCATCCAGCAGATCACGATGCGCATGTCTCTGTTTCGTCACACGTTTCATATATGTGATGATAATTTCTTTCGATGTTAGAGAAGCATACTCGAGTCTTTTTAACGACTTTCGATGAAAGAGAAAGGGAGGCAAACAGAATGCAACTAAGTACCTACTTTCGTTTCTATATAATATTGGTAAATTCACATGCGAACGTTGCTCTTTTGAGCTAAGCATTTTCTATTTCGTTGCATCAATGTATACTGTTTTAATTAAATTTAATTAATCCGTAATTTTTGAAAAACTTCTGGTTTCCATCATGTCAAGTAACATGTTAAGAAATTCGATAATTAGAATTATAACACATTTGAATTTAACAATCTAATATTTGTCGATTATTACCTTTCATATCTATAACGAACGATGACAATATCACAATTATTAGTATTATCCATCACTTCGAAATTACCTTGAACCTGAACTTACGTGTTTCTGTTGAAGCCTCTAGACGGTATAGATTTTTTTATTATTTTAGAAGTTCCCGTCGGAATTCATTACCACCGGCAACATATACTCTCATAGAAAATTTATATAGAGAGTGCGAATGATAAGAAGGTCAAGGATTTTTATAATATGAACTGATCCTTCATTTTTAATTTTTTCGTTGAAAATTGACGATTAAATTGAAATCAAACGAAATCAATTAAATGAACGAGTATAGGTATTATTAGCACTTTAATTGAAGATTTTTTTTTTTGATTAAAAGAATTGAGTTTTTACAGGAAAGACCGTTCGTCTTTCCTATTTTCATGTAATAGCTCGCATTGAAAATTTAACAGATGTCTCGAGCGTGTACTTTCGATGTCATTTATAGAACGTGGGGTCATAGCAGGTGTACGAAGGTGAAAGCTGTTCGATATGAGATAGAAAATCAGTATCTCGAATTGTTATTTGTATATTATTGTGCGATACCCGATTTGTACATTTCATGCAAGTTTATTTAAATCTTATATCAATTTTACAGATTTAGTAATCATTTAGATAATTAAATATAAAATGTAATTTATTAGTAACTACAAACATCAATTGTGTGTTAAATTGAGCATGTGATCTCAATTGGTGTTTTATATAGTTAACGATTTGTGAGATATAATGAAAAATTGATGTAAGAATGATATCTATCATAGCAGAAATTTCTCTCTACTCTCACAAATGTTTTGCTGATGCATCAACGATCTATTTAGAATGTTAAAGATATTGAAATAACACTTTTATTATTTGAATATAATAAAGATCAATTATATATTCTAATTCGATATATGCTTAGTTATAATCATTTTTTAATTTTTATATCCGTTATGTAATTTTTTTTTCAAATTTCATCTACTATATCTTGAAACATTTCTAAAGATTATATTATCAATATTTATAGATAACTTAATTAATTCTGATAATTTCTTTTCGTCATAGTAACAGTTTCATAAATAAACATCGAATTTAATTTAACCCTTTAGCATACTATTTGAAGTTACTTACTGCATTTATGTTATTATCATTATGTTGTTAGGTAATCTTTTATGACGAAGTGACGTTTTATAAAAATACAATTTACTCAGCTGTTACTTTATATTAATGTAGATACGACTAAATACATAGTTGAATGCATCAAAACATTGATCGTGAATTTTGCGGGGTTTTAATCGTAATGTAAAGATTAATCATAAAATTATTATGTTAGGCAATTTAGTTAGACTAATTTTTCGCTATTATCGACTACTGTCATGTTAGCCCTTTCACTATGGCATCATCATCAGCGACTAAGTACGCTGTCGCTATACGAGTAGTCAGAAGACGAGTGTGCACTTTATCGCAGAACAAACGTATACTTTATCGCTGACAGAGTATGGCATTTGATACTTTGTCGCGATAAGTAAATAATTGGTTTCAAAATTCAAATTTCATGGAATTAATATAATCAAAATTGCAAGTGTTTGCGAAATTTTAACGAATCACTAAAGGCACACGATGGATATAGCGAGCGTGCGATGACGGATGATTACAATCATCATTGATAACGAAAGAGTTAACATGGAAGAAGCAAGTGGTTATATGCCGTGCAGGGCCAGCCAAGAGGGAGGATATATAAAGGTCCATTTATATACAATCGTGCCGTGGTCATACCGATCCCGGCTGTTCACTGGACTCGAATTGGTTACTATCATTTTGTATATAACAGTTTATACATCATCCGTACCGTTTCTATCATCAACCGTGGCCCGGATAATCTCCGGTTACATTTAATAGCCTCCGATATTTCTCTTGTTTCCCGGTTTCCACGGAGGGATACGGTCACAGAGCACAAACATAATTTTATAAATATGACTGAATTTATCCGTGTATGACTTTAAACTGATCGACACATCCACGGATTTCAATCGTATCTAAATGTTCGGAACGATCATGGCACGATTATATATGAATATTTACTCATTAATGCTTGGACAATGTTTCAGACACAGAACACGGCCACAAATGGACTTTTATTCGCGAAAACTCGAACCTAGCACTATTGCTATACCTTCCGAGAATTAAATAATTTTTTCTGTCGACGCAACAAAGAACTCTCTCAAGTTATACGAACAAAACTGAATTATTTATATATATACATTTTCCAACATTCATTTGGAAAGTTTAATATTATCAATATTTCTATCTATGGCAATTCTATGAGTATCTACTCGTCGTTTATGCATGAATAAAACATACTGAGATACTGATCCTGCGTGGTAATTATATTTAGGAAAGTCCATTTGAGAAAAAAATAGAACTTTTTAATTTTGTCACGACTTACCGTCTCCATCCTTTAAGAGGCGCTTGACGTAAATCTTCCTCAGAAAGTCCATAGAGACCCAAACAGGCTAAAAGCCAGGCCATTATTACTAAAGCAGTAATCGCAGCTAGCCTTAGTGGTAACAGAGCTACCGTCAGGAATGCCGTCTGTAATACGAAATGTTCACACGTCAGATGGAAGTCATATATTGGTATATAGATTATATCATTAATTTAATCAAGTAAATAAAATAGTTCCTTGTGACTCTGTCTTTGATCGACTTTCCTTTTGTCGATCTAATCAATTTCTTTTCTTTTCTCAGAGAAAAAATAAATGTTGTATCTTGCAAATAGAATGTTTTACCATCTGTTGGAATGAGAAGATCAGTACAGAAGAAAAAGAAGAAGAAGAAGATGAAGAAAAAGCGAAAGAGATGGAGAGAGTCAAAGAAAGAGAACGAGTACCGTTTGATCGTTCCGTTAGCCTAGCTTGCGCCGCAAGTTATCGTTTCACATGTACTTCTCTCACTCGATCTTTCAAGATCGAGGTTACGGCCGAAAGATTATTTTTGTTGCACCGAGGATGTTTTCGTGGATTCAACGGTACAAGGTTGCATTCGCCAATGTCTTTATTCTTCAGTCGCTTCCTCAGCTTCTTTTTGTGTCACGAAAATTGTGGCACGAAAAATTTATACGAGAAAGTAGTACGTTTCTTTCTGGATCATCGTATGAACCAAGGTCATTCTTTTAAGTAGTACTTCCGTGTTTTAATACGAGTTTTCAAATTTAAAATCTATTATTATTTAAGGTTTCGACTTTGATCACGTGGACCACATGGATCTCGATATCCAAAATGTATGAATCATCAGATAAAAAAAATTCTAACGGTAATTCCTAAGAAACTGTGCCGAAGTCTTTAGAATCTATGTTAGAACTTTTTCCTTATTTAAAATTTTAATGATATCTTCTTCTTTTCTTCTTCTTCTTCTTCTCCTCCGTTCGTCTTCTTTCTTCTTGTAAATTCTTTATTAAAGATAATTTCTTTGAAAAACATATTGTCGTGATTATAATTTCTTCAAGTAGCTGGACTTTATTCAAGTTCGGACAGATATTTTAGAACGTTGAAAGTATTCGAAGAAAGTAGGTATATACCTGAAGTAGATAATCTCGTTCTAGAACACGCATCACTCATAGCGATGACTTTCGTTCGAATTCTAGCAAGCTATAATTTATGGTAAAGAATTTTACCATTTTATTTGATCAGATTGTAATCAAATATCATAGCTATCATTTATTAAAAGTACAAGTTTGACAGATTTTCTTTTCTTTTCTGTTTTTATTCAATATGAAATAAATAAAATGTTTATATCTTACATCTGATTAAATTTGTCAAATTGAGAACTATCGTTTTTTAGTAAGTTTATCGTAATTGCTCTCAAATTTATTATCGATAACAAAAAAGGAAATTGATCTGAAATCGAATGTTCAAAAGATATAAAAATATTTGTGAACGATGATTCAATAATATTACGAAATTGCGTTAACCACCTACATGACAATGAGGTTGGTAACATTAGCATTCAAAGTATGGTGCAGTCGAGTTTTCTGATGGAGATTTTTAACGAGTCTTTCAATGTCATTTACCTACTTATTCAAGGACTCATAAAGCATGTTGTTACTCTTCCTATTATGTCATATAAACATAACAAGAAAGAACAGAAAAATTCTAATTATGATAGAGGTCATTCTTTTTCATTCGACCTATGTAATGCGAACAAAATACCTTTGTCGTAATTTGCTTGAATGTCGAGTCTCAAGATCAACCTCACGCATGCTGTGATCATGACCAAGAATTGTGTCAAGGTGTTCCAGAAAGATGAACAAACTATTTCTGACATAAGGAGTTGATATTATAAAATTTTTCGGAAGTAGTATCATTATAAGTAATTTATTATATTGAGGGGGAGAGAAAGAGAGAGAGAGAGAGAGAGAGAGAGAGAGAGAGAGAGAGAGAGAGAGAGAGAGAGAGAGACAGACAGACAGAGACAGAGTATATATAGATAATATTTAAAACAAGAATTTTATATAAAAATGAAAAGAAAAAATATAGCCTTAGTTAATTATAGATATTATACATATTATTTAGTAACATCGAAATCTTGTTTTTTACGAGTCTTTTTATGATTTCGTTGAAGGATATCGAAGTTTATATTACATATAATAAGAATATCTTGTAAGAATAAGTAGGCAAAGGGCGAGAATGACGTAAGCAAAGGCTCAACAATTCTGTCATTCGTTCTTTTTATCTTTTCTTCTTTGCTTTTCACACGGAATACATTTCGTCGAAGTAGACTCTCGTATTTTGTGACCCACATCTGGCAAGGCAAAGTTAGTCAAAGAAGTGGGAAACGTTAACTTTTTCTTCTTTTCTTTTTTTCTCTTTTATCCTAGGAAACGACGAAAGAAAGAACTAAATTTTGATTACTTCGTGCATCCTATTCTCAATAATTCTATTTCAATAAACGTATTTCGTTTGATCTTAATTAAATTCATTAGATGCATCCTCGTGTTATGTAAATAAGAACCGTACTGTATAACGAGTGTATATATAATTACATTATAAATACATGTTAATCTTCTTATTACTATTTATTACTGATTACTATACCAGTATCATTTTTATAGAAATAAATAATCTTACGATTAAGAAATAATAATTAAATGAACGTAGAGTTTTATCTCTTATTTATTTTTAAATAGTTTTTGATATTATCGTCTGTATATTTCGTGTATTTCAAGCGGACAAAGGCTTCATTTTATCGCATATTTTTGAAACGTTGTCAGCGATGAAAAAAAAAGATCATGCGCTACATAAGGTTTATATTGCATGTCTGGATGTTTGCAGTGAGAGCCGGGAAGTGTTGAAGAATAAAGATGAAAGGCGTCGACGGTCTGTCTTTATAGCTTTTCCTGCTTTACGAGTTTAACTTTCCGATTCATTTATAGCAGCTTTTTCTTTGTGACTATAATATTTCGAAATTTCAAACCGCCATTAGGATAAATTACTGTACGAGTAATATAATCGATGTTTGAACATAGTTTATTTTATATAGAAGGACAAAATTTACACACACATATATATATAAGTAGGTAAATATATATATATATATGTATATATGTATGTATGTGTGAGTTTCGCAGGAGTTTAGTAAAGAATAATATTCTTTTCTTTATATCGAACTTTATTTGACATGACCTACTTTTCTCTCCGGTTGCCAACGATGTTTGAGCCTCTTTTTAAACGCTCGAAACATCCATGAAATTTTACATGTGTATCCTCATTAGCATTTACTTTAATAAATTTTATATTCTTAACTGCATAAATATATTTTTTTGAAATATGAAAAAACGGATAGAAACATTATAAAATGGAATGGCTTGTAGATTAATGAAGTGGATTCTTTTTTGTATAAAATAAATATCTATATTTTTAATATTAATTTATTTGATCGTAATGTCGTGTGAATGTATATATATACATGTACTCAACATGTACCGGAATATTATAAAAATATATTATAAATTTCATTTAGTAGTTCACCTCAATTTGCCAACATTCCTAATGAATAATAATTATTCTGCGTTGATCGACTTTCGCTCGCTTTATATCCAAGACTCGTATCGAAAATCGCTTTCACTGATTAGCGACATAGAATCGAGAAGTATCATCCGGCGCGAAGCGGTTTGAAATTCTAATTTTCTAGTTGGGAAATGCATTACGCTTAATAACGTTTTGCTAGAGACGTTTCATTTTCCTCTTGCCATCCTTTCTATTGCACATTTAAATATGATAGAAATAGAAATATATATTTTATATGGAACATTTGTCAATGAGAAAAATCGTGAGAAAAATTTTTCGAAAAGAACAAGAAAAGTAAGAATTTGAATTCTTAACAGAATATTAATATTCGTTTGACAGCAACAATATTACATATTTATTTAAATGCAATTATATTTTTCATAATGTTTACGTTAATGTAATCAGATAAAACTGACTATTGAAAATAATATAAATGTAGTTATAGATACTTGTCAGAAGAGTAGTCATATGAGGAAGTTAAATAAATCGTTAAATTAGTATACATTAGCATAAATAAAATAAATTAAATAAAATTATTGATAAAAATTTAATGATAAGCTTATTATTATCAATTAACTAATCATTAACAAGATGTTTACAAATCGTTCATTTCCTCATTATTCCGTTATACAGATAAGCATGTATACAGCTAATACAATCTACAATGGTAGAGACAATATTCGCTTAGACTTATCACACGCGTCAATCCGTCACGCACTAATTTTTATGTGAAAAAGAAAAATATCCGCGAATGTAACTGTAAAGACAAGGTCCGCATTACGTACGACAATATGACATGTACCACAACTTTCTCCGTCTATCTCTTTTTCTCTCCGTCTTTCTTTTCATCGTGTGCGCGCGCACACGTAATTGTAAAGAGATTTCTTTCTTCAAACGGGTTAGATGTTCCGAGGTTTCAAATACCGATATTACTCGTCGATACTTTTGTCATTGCTCTTCTCTCATTTTAATCATTTTTTGACTTCTCGAATTTTAGAAAAATTATAATAAAATATGAAGTTCATTATTGATAAATGTTACTATAGTAAAAGACTTCACATTGAATTGTGTACGTACATAATCCGTCAGGATTTTATCACAATAAATCAATTTCATCATAAAATGAATTATAATGATTTGTTCTATGATACATTGATAAAACAAAATCGTTAACTATTAAAATTTTAATTCATTTCGGTTCACCTTTCCTTTTAGCCATAGAAATTAATCGTGACAATTTGTTGTCCTTTTTTTGGTCCCACTTCTTTTATTTGTTTCCCTCTGGATAAAAACGCAATTTATTGTTATATAATAACACTGTAGTGGTTATCGACTTACAAACAGCTGTGTTGACCTTTTAAAAGGTCTACTTCCGTCCTGTCGAGCAGATATAATAATGACCAACGCATTATATATTATTTTTTTCTCTTTACGTGCACACGAACATTATCTTTTGTAAACATAAAATTATACTTATTATTGCATTTTTGTTTTAAAACAAGATATTTTTTCCATTAGTATTTTCGAAAAATAGTTTCTGATAACCAGAAATAATAACTCAAACGTGGTAATCGTTGTTATTGTATGTATTGATCATAAAGAAGGCATTTTTTTTCAAGGTTTTTTATTTATTACTATTATTATTATTATTATTATTATTATAAAGTATATTAATCAATCGTGAATAATCCTTTTTAATATATCTTAGAATAGACATTTCTTTTAAAGACTATGTTATGTTAATATGCAACCGAAAAGATAAAAATTTTTAAGTGCAAACAAAATGTATTTATACTGTAAAATGACTAGTAAAATATGACTTGTACTGTATAAAGACAACTGCGTACTGTACGGAAATTATAATGTTTGGAAGACTTTCTACGATCGACAAGGTGCAAGGTTTGTACGAGTGAAAGCGGCGATTTGAAAAGAGGAAATTAATTCATCTATATGTCGCTCTTTTGTTGATTCTCAGTCAATTTTAGAATCATAAAAGAACATCGGAATTAGATCGGATAATATAATTAGGTCATTACGTCAAAAGATATCTATTTATCTTTTTTTTTCTCATTAAAATTATAATTTTCTTTTCTCTTTCCTTTCTTCAACGTACAACCTACATATTAAATCGTTGAATGTCATGAGCGCTCTACTTCTTTCTATATAGCCGCTGGCATACAGTTAAGAATGTTGATATTAATGCTGAAGTATTACAACGAGAAAAGTTGGCATGATGACGATCTTTCAAGTATCCTTAGTTCGACAAGCTTTAGGTGAAAGTGACGACTGACAGCGTCGCTGCATATATAAAATTATGTTTTAGGATCGATCATGAGTCACTCCAATAACGAACAGTTGGTGTCCTCCTTACCAAGGTGAATATTATTTCGTCCTCTTGCGAAAGAATTGGTTAGAATATAGAATTCGACTAGGGTCTATAATTGGTATCGAGATATAATCCTATTTAGTAATTGCATATATATATATATATGTATATGTATATGTATATATACATGTATATGTACATATACATATATACATACATACATATATATATATATATATATATATATGTATATATCAAGCTAGAATTCAAAAATTAACTACAAAGACGAAAATCCATACATTAAAAAACATAATTATTTAACTTGCCGATAATTATTTACGAAGATATACACAATATAAAATTTCGAAGAAAAGAGGTTAAGACTTGTTTCTTAAGCTCACCCCTCATGACTCGCCCGGCACCGGACAGACGCGCGAGCATCGATCCCAAGGGAGGGTTTCCGCGTGCGGAAGGAGTATGTTCATAGAAGGGCTCATGACAGAGAAAGAGAGAGAGAAAGAGAAATAGAGAAAGAGAGAGAGAAATACTGACCTTGAGTTTATCGTAGGTCGTGTCGAGTTCGAGGCGATGAACGAAAGGATTGAGGAGATCGGCGCTGAGGGTTGCAGCATCCACCTCTTCGTGCTTCTTCCCTACCCTTCCGTTAATTTCCTCCATTTTTCTTTTTCCTCGTGAACCTTACTTTTCCCGAACGTGTAGGGTTAACCTTTCGTTTATTTTGTCTTATACGCGTCCTTAATATTGTCTTACACGACGAGGGGAAACAACGACGCGTCACTCTTCGTCAATGACGATTCTCGTCGACGAAGAAACAGACTGAGAAGTAACGTAGCTTGTAGGAAGTGGGAGAAGGTCGAAAAAAGATTAAAATGGAGAAAGAGAGAGACGAGAGAAAGAAAGAGAGAGAAAGAGAGAGAGAAGAGAGAGAGAGGAACAAAGGAGAAGGGGAGAAAGATAGATATAGAAAAAGAGAGAGAAAGAGAGAACGAAAAGTCGATGATCAGTCACGACGAAGCATCGCTACACACGCGTAGGGGTTGTCGGTCTACAACGTACTGTGCCTCGCCGCCCGTTTAATATCGTGAAGCGAACGACCAATCGTCGTGCACGTTTCCTCGGCCGACCACCACCGAGTTCCCACGACTTTTCCCGAACAGTTGAGTGCGCGCGCATATCGGTGTAAGAGAAATGCTTTCGCTCGTTTTCGGTAGGTATCCTTTTGGAACACGAAAACGTACGAACGATCTTCGGGTGCGCCATTTTTTTTCTAACAATAAGGGTGAATTTACACGATTTCTAATCTGCGCTTACGTGTAATGGGAATAAGAATAAGACTGATGCTACATTAGGGATATATCGTGGGATTATTTCTTTATATTATTTTCATTTTTAACGATTCTATTATTGTGAGAATAGATTTTTTCTTTTCTTCCCTTTCTTATTTTTTTTTTCTTTCTTTTTTTTTCATATGAATGAGAATGTGATATTCGATAAAGGGGAAAGATCCGAATTGTAAATTTCTTTCTATGCTATCTCTCTGAATGATCTTTTATCGGGATACGAAGAGTTAGAAATAATATATACCAATCGTTATACAATGGTGATATATCTAATAGAATCTAGACTTGCATATATCTATGCACGTTAAAGATCAATAGTGTTCTCGAGAAGGAATCGTGCGCATCGTTCTTCTGATTTTGTCCTTGATATGTTGATTTCGTAAATCCAAAATTACTATTCCAAATCACACCTGAAAATAGAATAAAAATTTATTTGAAAGCCATTGAGAAGCGTGATGTCATCTCGATGAATCGGATAAATTTAAAAATGTTAAAACAAAATACCATGCATTTTCAAGTAAAAGACTAATGATGTATACTGTACAACGTAAAAGAATTGTAGACAAAGGTTATTTGCAATAACACTCGTTATCTTTTATTATATAACATTATATTTATTAATTTTTATCTTACGTAAAAACTTCGCATATGTATAAAAATATTGTCTTAGTATGCTTTTTTTTTAAATTATCTTTTCGTTTGTATTGTTGTTAGATTATTTTTAATAGTAATAATGTAAAAATACAAAAACTTACTGTAGTAAAAGATACTTTATATTATTTTGATAAGTTAACTTTTTCTAATAAAAAAGTATATGGTTGTTTAAGAATCTATTATCTATGTCACGAAAACTCTTCTTATCGAAAAAGAATATGGAATACGTAATAGTTTCGTTTGTTTTGAATGAATGAAATCGATTTATTTGACTGGTCAAAGATTTCAAATTGTCTTGATACTATTTATTGCAGTTCTATGAAAAGTTTCGAAACACAGGAGTATATTTATATTTCTACATATATGATTATATTTTTTTTTGCTGTACATCGATTCTGTCGATACAAGAATTTATCGGTAATTCAAGTATATAAAAATGATGTCTATATGATATTTGTTATTCAATACGTTCTAAAAATTGGAAATGACGTAATCTGTGATCTTTCGTACATTAGTTGGTTCATTAGAAACGTCTTAATTGTTACGACTCAGTATGCATGATGCACTTCAATGCTGCATTGTTCGAAGAAGATGCTCTGTTGTATTTAACACAAAATATAATTGGCCATAACGAAATCATTCATTTTATTCTCACAATAATTATATTTTTCCATTAAAATCCTATCGTCATCATATTTATTATGAATCGATAAAAGAAATTCTTTTTTAAGGTCGATTCACACATATCAGTTCAATCTCCATTTCGTCTTCGTTCAGATTGTTCAGTCACAGTGATTTTAACATTATTGTATGTAATTTAAATATACCGTTCACACATTTCCGTTCAATCTCAGTTGAGTCATGGATGCATAATATTTTCTATGTTCGAGATCATTGTTAAAGATGTTCTTTATTAAAAGGCAGATAGATTTTATCAGATAGAATTCTGATAAAGTTGTAGATAAGTAGTAATCTGCAGATACAGAAAATTTTTAATTGTTCTATCTATTTCCATCTTTATTACTCTTGAAGTTCATAGAATAGCATTTTTATTAAGTTTTGTACCGTTATCAACAGCACATACGCTGTTATTATCATTCATGTAAATTAACGTTTCAAGTGTCATTTTAATAAAATTAAGTTGTGATCAGTTAGATTCGGAGTTTTTTGTGAAATGTATCTTTGACATTAAAATTTCTTTCTCTACATCTTCGAAATCTCTTTCTATATATTAAATCAATTATAGCATTCTCTTTATCTACAGCAGGAATGGTCGCGACGAGTTTTTGTCTTCGATAAAATAGCATATGACGAAAATGGGTTTTTTTTCTTGACGAGTTTAAAATTTTACAAGAAATGCTACGGCTAATTAATCATAACAAAATCTTATTAAAATAATACCTTAAATAATATTTTTTATCAAATGAAAAATAATATTTATGTGGGTGAAGTTTTGAGTGGTATAGAAAAGTGATGTAACGAAAAAGGAAATATTGCAAATTATAATAATTCGTCAGTTATTTTAAAAAGCTTCATTGACGACGATTTTGAACGATCTCGAACACAAAGAAAATATGACGAATCTGTAATTAAATTTAGACTGCATGAAAATATATTTAAATTATATACAATAATGTCAAAACGTAGCCATTCGGAACGGAGATGAAACGGAGAATGAATTGAAATGTGTGAATTAATGTTTTTTAACTTGCAATTTTTTGTCCGTAGATAAAGGAGATTACCGATCGTTCCACCCATTCATACCTTTTATGCTTTCGACGTCCACAAAATAGGACCTACGTATATCGAATCAATACGAATATAAATTATTAAAACCGAACTGTGATCGAAGTGAGACGGAACGTAAACTAAACTGAGACTGAACTGAAATGTGTGAATCGACCTTTAAATGTATAATGGCATATATATATAGTTTGGTCTGTCTTTTGTATCAATTACAGACGGTATAGTCAATAATTACCGAATTAACAATCGATATGTATGCAAAGTGAATAAACTTGTCCGTTAAAAATTTTCTCGGTAATGGATAAATCGATTGTTTTAATAAAAATGCGAGTTGTACGAAATTTTCGTTTTATATGTAAAATATAAAAATAATTATAAATGTAAGTTTCGCGTAAGCAGTCTATGCATCCAATGTATTTAAATTGCAGCTCCATCAGTGTTGGGTAGTTAGCGAAGGAGTCGACTTAACCTCTAAACAGTATGACGAAAGAACTGCATAAAAGTCTTATAAATTACTTTGTGCATCTAAAGATATTGGACGAAAAATGGTTGGAATTATTCACAAGTGCGGAACGACCATTGCAAGCTTTAAGAAATCAATGCGAACAATTACGTTTTGTTTCGAGGTAAACTTTCATATTTCTTTCTTTTAAAACACGTTATGTATAGGAAAATATTTAGCTAGACTTCCAAAGTAGTTCACGTTTCTGCCGAGTGGAGTTAATTCAGTAATACTTTTTAAGATGTCGCTTTTTTTACAGTAAAGATGTCGATAGCGAAGAAATCTGTATGATCGATTACGCGCGAGAAAAACTTATTTTTAAAATTTTCATGGGGATAGAAAATGAAATTTCGCTTTTATCAGATATGTTACAGCGTTTAAATGACGCCATTCAGGTAACCATCCAAAAAATATTTTTCCTAAAAATAAAGATAAATTTATCGACGGATGATTGAACGTGATGAAACAGTTGGAAGGTAAATAATGTATATTTTTTCTTTTTTTAGGATTTAAAAAATCGATTAACAAATTTGAATAAATCTAGGAATAATGTTTTGCTACGTGACGAAGATATGAAAGATATTATAAATGGAACACCTTATAGGCCAAAATTAAATTTACTTTTAGAATGGGCTATCGAAAGCTTTCAATATTATCACGAGTTGTATCCTTTAAAACCATATAATTAAATAATGTTTTCTAAGATTATTATTATAATTTAGAATCGTTCTAAATATTTAAGATAATATTTAATATTTAGCCAATATTTTATAGATGAAAAAACAATAATTTTTAGAAGGATTATTATTTTATGTAAATCGTTACGTTATCATTTCTTATCCCGAAAATTTAGATATCTTTTTATTAATGAAAGCATGAAAGCAATGGATTATAAAAATGAAGAATCAATTGATAATTTTGCAGACTCTTTTATAGAAGACCGTTATAAAAGAACAAAATTAAATAGTAAGACTTTCAATATATTATAATTTTATCTAATAATCTTACATGTATATTATAAAATTAATATATGATATGTATTTCAGGAATATTAGCTTTTACTCAATTTTTAATAATGGAAAAAGTTCAATAAAAACTTTTGAACAATTTGTACTACATCTTTGTCTCATATTTATTTTTTAATTCCTCCTTAGAAAGATTTTATGAAATAATCGAAATTATTACAAATGGCGCCACAGATCTGACGGATATTCAAAGTGTTTCCCAAATTAGCTTCGAAAATCGATCGTTAACGAAATATAATTTACGATTTATATATAGAAATACAAATATGGTTTTTAATGTATTTGTTAACAGATGTTAATTTTTATTTTTATAATAATATAAATAGATTTTCATGTTTATACTGTAGTAGTATAAACATACGTCATAATCACTTATTCGAAGCACAAGAAGACAAAGAGATTGATCGCTCAAAGGTATTACATTAATTTCCTTTGTTTCCTAGAATTGTATGAAATTGTCATTTTTTAGAACTTTGACGATAAGCTTAATAAAAGGGTGTCGAGTTCCCTAATGATCGACCAATCAGCTTACGGATACGAATTAGATATATTTTTAATCGAAATGTCTTTCGGAAGCGTTGGGGCGCCGGCGCTTGCTATTGATTCCGGTATATATCGTAATTTCAAAAGTTACCATCGTGGTAGAGGGTGCCACAGTAGTCAACTCCTCCTCGTACTGTAAGGAGACCCTCGCGCTTTTCTTCGTTTCACCCTAACAGGTCAGTGGTGGTGAGCTTGCGACGATACTTTTCGTCGGAATACCGATTAATTCATTTTTTTGTACATTAATCACTTGCTTTTACAATATGAGAGTATATTCTTTCGTTAAGTTTTTTAAGTAATGTAAAACTTATAGTGAAAACACTTTTCAATAGAACACATTCAATATAAGACATGATTTTTTCGAATGATAAATTCGTAGTCTCGTAGACAGTTCGGTTAAAAACGATTCAAATCAATAAAACATTGTAAATATAATCGTGAAAAACTTACTAATTATTCTTACGCTAATGACGTCAGTGGTATACCGATACTGACTTGTATCACCTGTGAAGGATTGGCGCCCCGGAAATTACGGACGGTCTATTGAAAATTTTATTTCCTTCAAAAATATCACATAAACATACGTTCGCGCAAAGAGTAATAGTTCTACGATCCATATTTTGCTTATCTGATAAACATTTATTTTATATATTTTACGTTTTAAGTTAAAAGTTTGCTCTTCTTCTCAGGAATGTCAACATATGGTATGTTAAAAATAAAATAATGCTTTTAAACATTTCTTTTAACACAAATTTTATTATTGTTCTTTGATTTATTTTTATGCTTTATCATGATATTATATATATATATGTAGAGTTCAAAATTTAACAAAATGAAAATTTAATTGTACACTATTATTTCGTATTTTCTTAACGAAAAATGAGATAACTTTTCTTTGATAGTATCTACACAAAAGAACCTGTCAGTAATTTTCATGAGTAAGACGTAATACGTGTATATATATATATATATATATATATATATATATATATATATATATATGATGTATGTTTTCTTCGCTTTGTAATAATACATATACACCCAGATATATATATATGTATGTACATAGATGTATATAACGCTTCAGGGCATATCTTATTAATCTTTCATGTTTATGTTGCTTGACACTTCGTGTTATAAGATATATAACATGAATGAAATTGAAGGAACAGCTTCGCATATTTAACACGTTGATATCATTTTTAATATTTCTATAAGTTCAAACTCGAATATAATTGTTAGTAAAACAAATGCCAATAAATTTACCAGAAAGAATTATTAATTAATCCATTAAAAATATCTGATAAAAATTTGTGAAATTTTATAAATTGAAATAAAGTTCTCGCATAAAAAGGACATTTGCGCTATATGATCGCAAACTTTTTATGTCTTGTCTTGCGAAGTGAGAGAAGAAAAAAGTAGAGCATAATATCATATACACTTTTTTTATAAAAATTAAATAAAAAATCATATACATTTTTTTGATTAATCAAAATATTTTGATTAATCAAACTATTTCATGATAGGATGGAGTACGTAGGTATGCGTGGAATATCCGATTGATCCTCGTAATACACAATAATTCTAAAAGGATAACAGAATATAACGAGAGAAGACAAAGAAGACTGAAGAGAAAAAAATGGCAAACACGGCGCATTTAGTCCGTCGTCAAAGTTCTCGGGATTTAAAGCCACAAAAGAGCGTCGATAAGTTGGAAATGAAAGAAATGAGAGGTAGATTAGTTGTGGACAATCGTAAAAATATTACCAGTGTCAATTACGGAGCTACGAATGCAGCCTTCGATGATTCCAGTCCAAATAAAAAGGTATAGAATTTCCTTATCTAGTACGCGAACATTTTATTACATTTAAATATGTATATGTCAATTCTTTTGAAGTCACATTATACATACTCGTTATATAATTCATTCAATACAGAATAAACCGGGAAATGAAGGTGGGGGTAATAAATTAGGGAGTAACGAAGGTAAAGGAATTTTTCGACCAGAAGCTGGTGAGGACGAACGTGAAAATTGGGATAGTAAGCTCACGTTTCTTTTGGCTACTGTCGGTTATGCCGTTGGCCTCGGAAATGTATGGAGATTTCCTTATTTAGCTCAAAAAAATGGTGGAGGTATGTTTATCGAATAGTTTCGTATTATTATTAAATCGTATCGGTTGTAACAGGGAATATACAGATAGAAAATTTAAATCTATCTCTCTTTTCTCGAAGAAAATTTTATACAACGAGGACAAGTGTTTCTATTAGCGATGATCTAGGTCATATCGAGAGGCATATATTTTATATGAATATTTATTAGAGAAACGTGGCAGTAGTTAACATTATATATCTGTTCGATGAATATAATAAATATTTTAACAGATCTATTTGTTTATAGGAGCGTTTCTGATACCCTATTTTGTTATGCTGGCGATCGAGGGTATTCCTATATTTTACCTTGAATTGGCTATCGGCCAAAGATTAAGAAAAGGAGCCATCGGTGTTTGGAATCAGGTAATTTTAAAACATAATATTATAATATTTACTGAAGCAGTCAACAAGTGTCAAAACAAATTCTATTCATTTGGTAACATTATTTATTTAATATAAGTTGATTTATACGTGCTTCTTGTTAAGGTTTCACCATACATGGGTGGTATAGGTGTTAGTAGTGCCGTCGTTTCTTTCAACGTGGCCCTTTATTACAATACTATCATCGCTTGGTGCCTCTTTTATTTTGTCCAGGTAAGCTACGATGTTATTTCGCATTTTGCCTTTTTAAATCAAACAAAATCGTTTCTTTTTTAAGAGTTTTCAATCTCAACTACCATGGGCCGAATGCCCTAATAGATATTTTCAAAATGGATCTTATGCACCGGAACTAGAATGCTTGGTAAGTATCACGTGCTTTTATCGAAGAAATCACAGATTTCTACGAAGTCTGTGAGTGTAATTTTTATAGGAATGAGAAAAATAGATCCTAATATATGTCAATCTATAGCAAAGTAGCCCGACTCAATATTTTTGGTATCGGACGACTCTGATGATATCTAAAGATATTAATACTCCGGAGGTATTTAATTGGAAGATTGCATTGGCTCTAGTTATTGCTTGGATTTTGGTTTATATGTGTATGATCAAAGGAATCGCATCGTCAGGCAAGGTATTTGATTAAAATCTTTTCATTCACTTTATACAATAATTATCATTTTACTTATCTATTTGTTGTGTTTTATAGGTCGTTTACGTAACCGCTACGTTTCCATATATCGTGTTAATTATCTTCTTCTTCCGAGGCGTCACTTTACCGGGAATGTCAGATGGATTACGGCATCTTTTTACACCGAAGGTATTTTGGAGGATTATAACTTTTGATAATATCGACAGTTCAGAAGATGATAATGAAATTTTTATTCATCTTTGTCAGTGGTGGACACTTACAGATCCAGTAGTATGGTTGGAAGCTGGTACTCAAATATTCTTTTCTCTTGGCTTGGCATTTGGAGGTTTAATAGCCTTTTCTTCCTACAATCCAGTAAATAATAATTGTTATCGTGACGCGATCATGGTCAGCTTTACGAATTGCTTTACCTCTATGTTCGCTGGAATCGTTGTTTTCTCTATTATAGGTAAAAATTAAATAAAATTTATATGAACTATTGATAAACGTTTCACAAACCTATGTTTTCCTATTGTAATAACAGGATTTAAAGCCACTATGGTTTACGAGGAATGTTTGACGGAACGAAATACGTTATTAATTAATATTTTCGGTACCGAGGACAAAATACCCGATATTATTCCCGACGCAAATACGCTACTTAATGTTACCACTGGAAATGGTTCTTTGGACAATTTAATTATGCCAAAATTACCGGTATGCGATCTGGAAAAGGAATTAGATAATGTGAGTATTATACGTATTTATTTAAAATGTTTTATTCCGAGCTAATACGTTATATCTCTTTAACAGTCTGCATCAGGTACTGGTTTAGCATTTATCATCTTCACAGAAGCTATTAATCAATTCCCTGGTGCCCAATTTTGGTCGATTTTATTTTTCTTGATGTTATTTACTTTGGGTATTGATTCTCAATTTGGTACTCTCGAAGGTGTCGTCACGAGTATTGTCGATTTGAAGCTTTTTCCCAATTTACGGAAAGAAATCTTAACAGGTTCGTTATATTGTTAAAAATGAAATACGATCATCAGTGAAAGATTTCATGCGATAATATTTTTAATATTTTTCATTTATTTTTTTAAATATTTTTAAATTTAAATTCTTAATTTGTAAATTTTAGATTTAATATTTTTCAATCTGTATCAGGTGCAATTTGTTTGGTGTGTTGTATAATTTCAATGGCTTTTGCTCATGGTGCTGGCAGCTACGTCTTCGTACTTTTTGACAATTTCAGTGGAAATTTTCCTTTATTGATCATCGCGTTCTTCGAATGTATTGGAGTATCTTATGTGTATGGCTTGAAAAGGTCTCTTTATTAATCATTTATTATGACTCGATTATTATATTATAACAAGGATAATAAGAATGATTCATCATCGCATTTAGGTTTGCCGATGACATAGAATTAATGACGGGTAATCGTCCGGGACTTTATTGGTTGATTTGTTGGAAATATCTCAGTCCTTTGGCGATGTTAAGTATTTTGATTGCTTCATTCGTCGAAATTATTATGGAAGGGAGTGGTTATCCAGCATGGGTTTCAAGTTTAGGTACAACGGAAAAACATGAATGGCCAGTATGGGCTCTCATCCTTATTGGTATTCTTATTCTTGCTTCCGTTCTTTGGATACCTGCGATTGCCATTTGCAGGTAATATTTAATGCCTATGATATATCTCAATTAATTATCTGTTAAAATTTTATTAATCGTTTATATATTCGACTTGTATGTTATAGATGTTTTGGTATTCTCATAATCGATGACAATGAAAAAGCCTGGTTTCCTGCAGCAGATTTGAAAGAATTTCACGGAATCGTACCCCATGAAGTTACTGCTGCTGAAACTTTATTATTCTGCATAAGAACCGATGGTACAGAAGGACTATGTTGTCCAACAGGTGGTCCTAGCGATGATGACGAGGATCTCACCTAGGAAAGGTCTTATTTGTTCCATATTAATATTCGTTTAATTGCTTTCTAATTCGAGAAACAGTTGTTTCTGTTAAACAAATAATCGACATAATCAGTACTTACGATTGTCTGATTCAATGACATCAGAATTTTTATTGATTTATTTTCATTACTAATCATGTTTAATTATAGGATTCATCGAGTCAATTAATCTGAAAATAATATAAATTCTTGCATTATATGAGATATAACATTTATACGACGTATAAAAATTGATCCTTTTATGAAGATATTTTATCACTACTGTTTCTCGTGATTTTAAACAATATCAAGGTCCGCAAGTGTGTCAATATTAGTCAAGAGAAATACAGAAATCTGTTCGAAGTTTTGGAAATTTACAAACATATTAGATATTAGGTAAGAAAATATATAGTACTTATATTATTAGAAGCTAAAAATGAATACAAATCGTCGTTTTCGCTGTATTCGTAATACGGATAAATGAATGACAACTTGAATTTCATGAGAAAATATTGCAACTGTATTTTTCGTACGTCGAATGTATTGCTATTAAGCTTAGCATTGTCTTCGACGTGTAACTTTTATTTACATATTAAGAAAAAAAATATACTCGAAATGCGATGCAAATTTATAAATGTTTTAAATGTCTCACTCTCTCATGCAATATTTATTATTGCTTGTATCAGACAGTATCTATCAATGATACTGGATTCTATATTCTAAATTATTGATAAAAAAATATTAAGTATTATAATGTTTTTCTGTGTTTTATCTACAAACTTCAATGCTTTCAAATACTAGAATTGCTTTGTATTTTTTAAAAGCATTGTATTCCGAAAAAGAACGTTTGGAATTAATCGTAAATACGAATGCTAGTGGAAAGAACATAAACATATTAGTATGTATTGATCTGTCGTTTTTAGAGATCCTGATATATATTTACGTATATTCAAAAAAGTTATTCCGGAAATTTTGACAATAAAAGTACAGCTTATCAATAATATCAGCAATTGCACATTTATTGTTTAGCAATTGCAATTAATGTGAGATTTAAGAATAGAATAGGAGCCGTCCATTCAATAAGTTAAAAAGGGGCGTCTCCCAAGTTTTCTTTTTTCATTTTCTGTTTTCGTAAAATTTTAAACAACGCTACTTAGCCGATTCTTTATTCTGCCTGTCCCGACTATTTCTAGTAAATTTTTATATAAGGTTTTAACGATACTATGTAACGTTCTCATATTAACAAAAAAAATTTATCTTGTTAAATGTGTGAAGTAAGTTTTATGATTCGTATATCAGATAGAAAATTACATGTTCTCTTCTTATAAGGAGAAGAAATCAAAAGGTACAAATTACTGTCGTTTACTTTTGAAACGATAGTTAGAAATATCTACGTTCTTCGATGATCGCGATACGTGCTTACTCTGAGTTTATAATATCACGATATAATATTATCGTTTATAATAAAAGATAAGACAAAGTTTCATTAATAATAAGTCTGGATGGCAGAAAGAATTGATCGGCAGAATTGGTAGCTTTATCGCGTTGAAAGTATATCAATAGTGATAGAAATGAAAATGGAAACAACTGGCATATCGTGATGGTACATATAAACCTGCTCTATGTACGTATGACAAAATTTATTCATGATTTTAACGTGATTCGTCAGTCGTAATTGTAAGGCTTAAGGACAATACGAAATTATGTAATACCTCGATAAGGGATTTATGATGACAATAATAAAATTCAATCGAATTAATCGATGGAAATGTGACGACAATATATAAACATAACGTGACGTTAACGTCAAAATAATTTTGACCGTAGTTTCGTTAAGTATGTTGCAATGTTATTTTTAATACAATATTCAATATTAGAAATGTTAAAATATAAAGACTGTTCCAATTATATAGCGAAAACATGTTTAGCAACTGTTTTTTTTTGTCAATCAAGATGGAGAAAAATTATTATTGAGATTAATTATTTTAGAATGTTTTTAATTCTTAGAAATAGAAGAGAAAATTACATGCAGATTATTGAGTAAAATAATTATTTAATCAATGCACGTGCAATCGTTTTCAGACAATAGAACAAAATAGAGTTTGTTATTACACAAAATAGGAATATAATTAATAGAAAACTTACATTTATTATAATTATGTTTTCCTTCATAGAATATCTTCTCAAATAGCTCGTGTTTGCTTTATTACTAAGGTGCTAAACTATATAATATAAGGACGATTAAATAAAAATCGATTACAATAATTCTATATATACGTATAGTTATTAATATTTACTTGTTAAGAGATCCATAAGAATCTATTGATTGCTTTGACAATAATTCCGTTGCCTTAAATGGTATAGCAATTTATGTATACATATTTGTATTGAGTTTATCCTGGTTGATATAATGTAAATAATTATTGATATTGGCTGTAAGAATTTTATCGACAATAAGGTATCTGTATACTGACGCACGAACATGTTTGACAAGAAAAGATTCATGTCCCTAAAATTCGAATCATGATATATGTATTTATATCGAATTTTTTCTTTGTACTATTTATGTATTTGTTAGATTAGAGGATACAATAGCGATCATATATTTGCACTTAACGTACAAATATTACGGACAATAAAACGTCTCATATCGTTTGAATTTCTCATATCACTAACAATAGGAAAAGATGTTATGGAAAGATTAGCATCGATAAATAAAAATGAGATTATGTATATGAAACCATATCATGTTTTGAAGAAGATTAGGATACATTTAATTTATTGTCTTAAATGTGTATGTTTTTGATTATTAATTTACAAAGCAGTACATTTCAATGTATCCGTGTATCTATAAAATTTCAATTAAGCGTGAAATTAAGCGTGAAATAAAGTGATTGTAAATTAGTTTATTGTGCTACGAAGCATTTATATTATGATTGATATCGTGTGATTGAAATTTTATTATTGATATATTATATGAGATACAATTAACATAAGATGTAGCTTGTGCAATAATTAATAGGATATATTATTAAAGCGGATGGTAGTAATCGTTATAATTATATATATATATATATATATATATATATATATATATATATATATAATGAATAAATAAATAAAAGGGTATATATATACATATGTGCACATATGTATGTACATATGTATATGTATATATATATAAACACACATACTAATATTGGATATACGTAAAATTGTACATATATTGTTGTCAGTTAAATGTTGAAATAAATACTATGCCGATAAAATATCGTTCTACTTTTTAAAATAACTATGAATGTAGTAGAAAATTTCTTTAACGACTGATGGTTAAACTTGATTTTAGTTCACAAACGCGATACCTTATTTAATTTCTCTTCTAGTTAGTTCAGTCTTCTGTGGACGAAATGAGTGAAAGCCTCGTGTAAGCCGTGTGGTTATGATTTTATTAAGAACTGTTTATATTTTTTACAATGTATACAAACTTTAAATTCTCTATAATTTTATGAATGATTTATACCATCTATTTCGAATTTCTTTTATATTTTCAAACAAGCATATCTTTATGTGCTAAATATAGTATTAATTTGTATTATTTAAACTTGTTCTTCTTGGTTTAATTTTTTTAAATAAAATAGTATATCGAGTAGACTGAGCATTCTTTTAAAAGAATATTTTTTTGTTTCTGATATTAAATAATTAAATATAATTCTGTATAGAATCATAATTTAATAGATAATTTACATTTGTTAAATTGTTTTTATTTGTTTGCTCTTAATAATTGAACAAATTTTTACTTATTTGATAAATAATAGTAATTATATAAAAGTTAGTAGTAGTTCGAAGATTACATGCTTAGATTGTTATCTATACGTTGGATACCTGTTCGTAATATGAGTATATTTACTCAATGTTTGAATCCCCTTACGGGTATTGCAACTTGGGAAGAGAAAGATCAAGATTATGACTATCATCAAGAAGTAGCAAGATCAGCATTTGCTGATATGTTGCATGATCATGAAAGAGTTGGTATTTTAAATATAAATATTCAAATTTGATATGTGATGGTAAATAAAATGATTTTTTTGTTGATGTAGAATCAAAAATATTATATTGCCCTTGAAGCTGCTATTAAAAGTAAACATGAGGCTGGAGAAGAAGCTAATGTACTTGATATAGGTACTGGTACAGGTTTATTATCTATGATGGCAGCAAAATGTGGAGCAGATAGTATAACAGCATGCGAGGTATTTTATTATTTTTTATATGTTTAAATAAAAAATTATTATTCATAAAATATTGTAAAATATCTATAATCTTTTAGTTTTTCTTATTTTTAGGCATTCAGTCCAATGGCTATGTGTGCTGTAACGATTATAAAAGAAAATGGTTTTGCAGACAAAATAAAATTAATACACAAACGTTCCACAGAAATGACAGTGGGTAAAAATGGTGATATGCCAAAAAGAGCAAATATTTTGGTGACAGAAGTATTTGATACTGAACTTATTGGAGAAGGAGCACTATCCACGTTTTGTCATGCTCATGAAACATTACTTGAAGTACTATTAACAATTGATATTTTAAACTAATACCTATTACATTTATTTACATATATTTACAAATAATTTTTTTTTAGAAAAATAGTATAGTAATACCAAATAGTGGTACTATGTGGGCACAAGTTGTAGAAAGCAAATCCGTTTGTGCATGGAATAGAATAGAATCGATTAGTGATATTGAGACACAAAGAATTCTTATAGATGCTCCATTATGTATAAAATCATGCTCTGGGGCCGCAGCTGTACATGACATTCAATTGTCACGTCTTCCTCATAACGAATTTAAACCTTTATTACCACCACAGCCTATGTTTAGGTAAAATTATATATTTGTGTGTATTTGTGTTTATAAAATATTTACAT
The DNA here is from genome assembly GCF_905475345.1 of Vespula vulgaris. NCBI lineage: Eukaryota > Metazoa > Arthropoda > Insecta > Hymenoptera > Vespidae > Vespula > Vespula vulgaris. The sequence continues at coordinate 5,807,665 of NC_066587.1, read as the reverse complement.
CATCTGTATTTTAGATTTGACTGGTCTGGAAATACACCTTTGCAATATGACGATAGGGTATGTCTAGATGTTTCACCAATTAACAACGGTACTGCTCATGCAATTTTTTTGTGGTGGGATTTAAATATGGATACAGAAAAGAAGGTAGTAATTATAATAATATACATTATTTAAAATAATATAGATTTTTGCTAATAGATATTTTATAGGTCTTGTTAAGCTGTGCACCTGTATGGGAGCATCCTGAGATTAAAAAGTTGCCACATAATAATGTAAATTTTAATGAATTAGCAGATGTAATACCATGGAGAGATCATTGGATGCAAACTATTTATTATCTCCCATCAGAAGTACAAATAAGTGTTAATAATAATGTTAGCCTTGTTGGTTATCATGACGAATATTCTTTTTGGTTTGATATAAAGAATGGTCCAATGTATGTTTTATTTTCTTTAATGGATTTTTTTCATCTTATTACACATATTTTCCATATTATCCATGTTTATTATATATTTTTAACATTTTAATCTTGTTTAATTTTTAGATTAGAAATACCGAATTATGACAGACCAATATGTAATTGCTGCACACACATTGCTTACTCCAGAACACGTATAGGTCAATTGAATGACAAAGAACGAAATAATAAATATATAAAAGCATTGTCCAAGAAGATTAAACCAAATTCTGTTTGTCTTTGTTTCTCAGATGGATGTTTCTTAGGTTTAGCTGCTGCACAGTTAGGTGCAAAAAAAGTATATTTATTAGAAACAAATTTTTTGTCTCGAAAAACTATTGAAATGTTTATAAAGACAAATAATCTTGGAGATAAAGTAGAAATTATAAGTAAGGATAAGTTGCCACCAGTTAATATGGTGGATTTAATTTTTGGTGAACCATACTTCATTAGTTCTATTGTACCATGGGAAAACCTTCGTTTTTGGTATCTTGCTTCACAATATTCATCACGAGTTCAAAAGATACCTATAGCAGCTACAATAAAAGCAGTTGCTGTCGAATTTAAAGATCTACATAAAATCCGAGCACCTCTTGGTGTATGTGAAGGTTTTGATTTATCTAGTTTTGATAAGCTTGTTCAGGTAAGGCACTCTATTGTAAAAGTTTAAAATATCTTATTAATCTTTATACAATTTCATAGGAATCCAGTGACAAAAGTGATAGTCCTGTAGATGCACAACCTCTTTGGGAATATCCAGCTCAAGCACTGACATTACCTTTCACTATTAAAACATTTGACCTATCTACAAATGTTCACGATCAAAAACGTATTCAAATATCGGATGATGTTCCTATTTTACAGTAAGACCTTTATTAATTCATGTATTTTTAAGATATTATTTTTGATAAATTTTTTAAAAATTATTCTTTATATTTAGGAGTGGTTCATGCAATGGAGTTGCATTGTGGGTGGATTGGCAATTAGATTCTGAGATAAATGTATCTTGTGGCCCTACTCAAAAAATAGTGCCTGGTAAAAGAATATTATGGGATAGATTCACTAGGCAAGGTGTACATATCTTTCGAAACATTAAAAATGTTTCATGTACAGACATATTATCGTGGTCCTTTGTTTTTGTACCACAACATGGAACTGTAGAGTTCCAATTTAAGATAAATACCAGAAAACAAAATAAGAATGGTTAACATTAATGGTGATTATCTTAATTGAAAATATTAAATAAAAAATAAATGTTACTTTATGTCATTTTTATACTCATTCGTTGTAAAAACTTATTTTAATAATTTATTTTATGCATTACTTTACTAGGATTCCTCTGGTAACATTCGCAATTGTTTAGCTAATCGTCTGCCTATAAGTTTAGGATAAGTCTTCTGTTTGATCAAAAACTCTTTACTCTGATGTGTTACTGCTCCATTTTCAAGTTGAAATCTAAAATGCATCCATTTTGTAATTCTACTGCAATATATTATAGTAAAGTACAGTATTTAATATACAAACATACAGACAAATTGATGAAAAAACAGTAGTTACCTGCAGAGGTAATGCAAAGGGCCAAGCATAATATTTCTTAATTGTTGATTTCCTTCTAAAATCGAAAGTGCCAATGCACCTGTTTCAAGAGTGGATAAGCAACCTTCAGTTGGTTGTGTTCGTATGACGTATTCACTTGCTGGTACTCCCACTAGTTTATAAGCTCGAAGTAAATATAATGCTGGGCTTGCATGATATATAGCCTACAGCGTAAATTCCATTTTACGTATTTGTTCTATTAACATTTTTATACATACAATATTAGGTAATATTATACCTTTGCCTGTGGCCAAGTACCATCCAATAAAACTAAATTATATGGTCTTTGTCCATTTGTACCTACTGGATCCAATTTATTCAGAGCCATAGCTCCAGGTGATGGATACAATAAAATTGTATCTTTGTCATTTAAAATTTCTGCTAAACCTTCATGTTTAGGTAATGGGAATTTTTTCCCTCTATAAATTGAAACATCAATTTCTATTTATGTTTCTTTAATTTACAATTATTACCCTACCTAAAGGTCATACACTTTCCATCTTCTAAACCAAGGGCTAACATAGGAGCTGTACGTAAACAACGTTTTACTTCTGCTGGATGCTGTAAAATAATAATCCTAGATTCAGGGCATAGTCGTTGCTTTGGAAGTCCAGGACACCAACAAACTGCTACCGGTCTTCTATAGAATGAAATATAATAATATTCGTTGAATTTTTTAATGACTTCTTATATAGCTACAGAATTTTATCAATGATATAGGTTAAAATATTTCGATATAAAAGAAAAATATATATAACCTAATAAATTTAAATAAAAATTTAATTAATTTTATGATTGAATAATAAAAAGAAAAATACAGTCGAGGTATAGACATAACCTAAGAATATACAAAATGACATACTTGCATTGTATACATTTGTCTCTTGCTTCAGGAGGATCTGCAGATATTTTTGATAACTCCTCCCATGCGACTTCTTCGTTTGTCATGACAAAAATTTGTGAATTTTTACAAATAAACTAGTATTTAACGGCTGCGTTCGCATAATAACAAGTATCGCACGAGTACCAACTGGGTATGGCTATTGTAAGTTACTATTACTATAGATAGATATATTTCGAGATTACATCGATATATTTATCGTTTCGGAAACGTCATTTCTCGAGGTCATGTATTGGAAAATTATTCAAATCACACAATCCCCTCTTTTAGTTGCGTATATACCATTATATACGTATGTTATTACCCGTAAAAACAAAAAACTAATCGATTTCACATAAATATTTCTTCGTCTTCGTAGATAAATAGAAAATATTTAAATAGAATTTAATTTCGAATTAAATGTAATGAATGGAACGATATAAAATTTGGAAATGAGTATCTTTATTTCCGAGAACGTTCGTTCTAACCCGAACGATAGTGGCAAAGGTCGAAATAAAGAGAAGACGAAGGAAAAAAAAGATAGAAAATAAAAAGGAGAAAAAGAAAATCGGATAGTGAAGCGAGGAGGTATCGGAAGGAGAGTTACACTGCCTACATAGCAAAAAAGGAATGACGCCGGTATTTTTAATGGGAAGCCGAAGGCGAGTTGAATAGAACGAGCTTTTGGGGTGGGTACCGACACTCAGTTTCTTTGATCAATAATGAAACTTTTCTCTGTCTCTCTCTTTCTCCCGTTCTTTCCTATCCACCTCCCTGTTGCCATCCACCCTCCTCTCTTGTAGCCCTGCTTTTCCTTTCTCTGTCTGTCTTTCTTTCTTTCTCTGCTTCCATCGTTCTCTATCTTATCTTATACATTTTTAACCCTTATTTCAGTCCCTCGCGAGGACGTCGTGCGCTTCTACAAGGGTTCAAAGCGAGAGCCAAGTTCTAACAAGCCTGAGGCTTCGTGCCCCTGGCCCCTGGATGTCTCCTTTAAATAATCCACCGGACGATTCATTCGTAGGTAGCGTTTCTCTACGAAAGACTTAATAGTCTTCAACCTCCTAAAGTAGCCTAGAGTGGTTTCAAAGAATTTCGAATCTTCGACTACAAATATGCCGAGGTTCTATCAAGGCCATCTCATCTTTCATGAAATTTTTTTTCTCTTTTTGTATTATTTTTTTTAAGACGTAGGTTAAACCAGAAATAGGCGTTTTAAAAGATATACATTGTAGAGATTAATCGAAAGATTATGACATTTTATAATCAGTATGAATTGTTCTTTTAGGATCGTTCAAGCATGATGAAGAAAGATTCTTTCGATGTCCGCCTCAGTTATCAAGATAATTTCTATGATAAAAGCTACGTGGACGATTCTCCAAAAATTCTATCACCATCTCTTAAGAGAAATTCCAGGTAATTTATAATTCATTGAGAATAATCTTTGAAACGACAGTTCCATCATTATCCTTCCGACATGAAACTTTTTTATTCTTCTGTGAATGCTCTGTGAGAGCATGTTTTCTGTGACGGAGAATCTCTTCGCTTTATTTTCGTTCCTTCGTATATTCAAGGAAGAAAAGTAAAATTTTCCTTTTTACGTTTTTTATTTATTTATTTTTTCTTTTTACTACCTGATCTACCATAGACATAATTCTTGTTCGTAGAACTACAGACAAAATCCTTGCATAGATATCTCGTTCTTTCTCGCAACGTCCTTCCTTCGTATCTCTCGCCTCTTTACAAAGAAAGCGAGGTCGTTCTTTTTACTCGGGGGATCGTGAAAGTCAAGAGGAGATTCGAGAGTGTAGGATATGGTGAGGTACGAGGGAACACGATTTATTAGAGAAAGACGAGGAAAAGAGAAATAAAACGAGGAAAGAGGGAGGAAAAAGAGGATGGACCGCACAAAGAAAAAAACGCGGGCGGGAGGCCGAGGTGTATATGGAGAGAGGGAGAGAGAGAGAGAGAGAGAGAAAGAGAGAGAAAGAGAGAAAGAGAGAGAGAGAGAAAAAGAGAGAAAGAGAGAAAGAGAGAGGTGCGGAATAATGCTTAACAAGCCGACTTGAAAGGACGGCCGCCATGTTGAGTCAATACTTGAAAGTCTTTGCTCATTAAGAATATTTTACATCTGGCTCCTCCGGCAGCACTGCCGAGTCTCTAATTCCTCTTTCCCTACCACCGTTCGTTCCGAAGCCGCGTTCGCTTCGCTCATCTTCGAAGAGAGAAGCTTTCTTTTGCTTCCTCTTTCTCTGTCCCCTTTGCCCTCACTCCCGCCTTCACGTTCGAGGTCCGTCCCCCTGGTGCCTGGTTGCATACCGGGGGTGGTTGGACCCTCGAAGATGGAAGTTATTTACGCGCCACTCGGAACACCCTCTACCATCGCGAACTTTCTCTCTCTCTCTCTCTCTTTTTCTCTTTTTCTCCTGGTTTCCCTTTGCATAACCCCTCTCATCGGTTGCTATCCCCTCTGTTGCCGCTACTGCCGGCGGCCTTGGCTGGCCATCACGTCCGCCATTGCCTTCCTTTCCTGACCCTTTAAGAACGACAGAAAGAATTCCTTCGACTTCACCCACGGGCCAACCCTCCGTCCGCCCTTTGCAGTCTCTCTCTCTTTCTCTCTCTCTCTCTCTCTCTCTCTTTTTCACTCTTTCTCTTTCTTCTCCTCTCCCTTTTTCTTCCTCCTTTCGTTCTCCTACCATCGCGTAATCACCGTTCCATTTCGCGGCGTTTTTCCTAATTCCTACCCAATTCCGCTTTTAGCATTTCAATTTATGCCCGCGGACCGATCCGTCGGACGTGCCTACCCTCCGGTAACGACGGATTATTATCGAAGACGTACCGCTTCGAATGGAAATTTACTTGGAAATCGGGAAGAGGGGTGAAATTGTTCTTTTACGCGTTCGACAGAAAAATTGGTATCGACATTGTTATTGTTCTTTTAACTTTCTTTCTATGGATAATAATTTATTCGATATCGAGATATAAAAATAATCGCATTTACTTTTATATATGAGTTCTCGACAGTTCTATTGAAGAATTTTTTATCTCTCTTTCTCTCTCTCTCTCTCTCTTTTTTGTTATAATTTCGCTTGCTCGTCACGTTGCCGTTAGATCGGTTCACAAAACGATAAGACTGTCGTTACCCCTTGTCGCGAATAGGGGTATGGTTATAAAAATAAATCACGTGTGCACATCGGTACAGCGTTTCTCGCGTTTCTCAATTGTATCAACTTTAACCCTTTCATTGTTTCGCTTTTTTTTCTATCGATCCTTTCTTGGCATTTCAGCGGCTCCATTCGTAAACCCTTTCTCGCGCGTTTCGTGTTAGGAACGGGCGAGGAGATTCGAAGTTTGTCCGTGCGAACAATCGCGTGCACGAACGGTATGTTAGCGTACATAATAAGCTGTGCAGAAAGCGAGCAAACGAGAATGAGAAAGAAAAAGAGCGAGAGAGAGAGAGACAGAGTGAAACAAAAACTGGTCTCGCGAGGTAAAACAATAGGGGGTTCCTTCGGAAGGGCAGACAGAGAGAAAGAGAGAGAGGAGTCCCGTACAACCCCGTAGAGTCGTAGAGCTATGGCACGACGTGTGTGAAATTCAAGAACCTGTAGCGCGAAGAAGAACAAAACGTTGCTGCCAGCTGCGCGGTGCATACGTTATTAATGTGTCGTTTTGTCCTTCCTCATCGACATCCTTACTCGAGAAAGAAAGAAAGAGAAAGAGAGAAAGAGAGAGAACCAAAGATCATAATTCCAGCGAGACGGTGCAATGCGTTAATATACCGAGACTCGCCTCCTTCTTTTCGGCCGAGTCTCTTTACCCCACATTTTCTTTGGTACCTTTCATTCCCTATCCTTTCTCACTCTTCTCTCTCTTCTTCCCCATCGACCGAGAAACAGGTTCCTCTTTATTCGGCCCGCTTATTATGCAACTTATTGTTTTCACCGAGACACAAGGGTCTCCGAGTGGTCCTGAATCAGGCGAAAAAAAAACGAGTCTTCGAGTGACTCGTTCCACGGCTTTGCGTTCTCATACTTCCATCTCTCATACCGAATTATCATAGCGTTAGATTTTTGTCATTTCGATGGACCGCTCTTTTTTAACCGGTAGATGACATTGTGATATTTGGATTAGAAAAGATCCTTTACGAAGGATATATAGAGTAGATAAAAGATTCTCTATTGTATAGACTGGAAGATCATATTCCATGCAAGATGTCTCCTTTGAAATTTTTTATTTTTCTCGAATGCTTCTTCAACGATATTCCCATGGACCGATTAAGATAATAAATGCGACATCTCTTTTTTCTTTCTTTCTTTTTTTTGTTCTTTTTATAAACGACCGATTATCTAATGATCATTGGTAAGATTTCTTGATTCGTTGCTGGAATGATGCAGCACCAATGGACGGCAGATGTCCAGAAGCAAACGAAAAAGATTTTCTTTTTCTTTTTCACTTCTTTTTTCTTTTTTTTTTTTTTTAGTAAGAACTCCTGTGGACCCGTCCAGGTGTCCATTGTGGGTCCGAGCTACGATTCTCAACCCTTAATCCTTAACCCTTTGGCCGCACGCATCCGTCTGCAGACGCCCATTTACCGATTCTGAAACAATACCGACCGGACCGCACCCCGGATGCGCACGTTTATTAAGTAATGTCCCCCTTTGCTTTTCGTTTCGCAGCTGGCCGAGCAAAAAAAGTACTGTTGCTTTTGTCTATCGCTTCTCGCGGTCCAACGATGCTTTCCTAACGATTTTTAGCAATCGTTACGTCGTAAGATCGAATGTCCACGATATCAAAACGCTGAAATTTTTCTGTTTTCTAATTTAAGATCTAAACGATTTTTATCTAAGACACGACAAATGTGTTTTTAGGCACACGCCACGAACATTTATTCATTTGTCGTAACTTTCGATAGCAATCAAATTTTGTAATTTTGTTTTAAATATCATATCACCTCGGTGATTTCCGACCGTGTGAATCTTGCAAATTTTTAAATATGATAGTAAGAAATTGATTCAGTTAAATTTAATATTCTTTAATAATACTACTTATAATTTAATAGAACTAGATACATTGTTGAAGAGAATTTTACAATCAAGATTGTGATTCTAAATATTTAATATTACAATGTAACGATGAGTTACTATACAATCAGATAGCTAGGATAAACTTTAAACACTTCAATGATTTTAAAAATCATGAAAATGAAATGAGGGTAATTATTATATATGGAAAAAATCAATTAATACGAACGTTAAAGTTAGATGTGAAAATGATCAATGATATGAAAGATATGATAGATATGAAAACTCACAACAATGATCACGATCATCTCCATCGATTTAGAATAATTCATCTTCTTCTCTCCGTTGTCATCATCATTTCTTATTATTTATGTCTTCAAATATGGTGCACCATATGAAAATTGTTCTGTAAATTTGATTTCTTGAATTGCTGATAGTATTCAAGCAACGTACGTCGTACGATTCAAAGACGAGTCACAAGGGGTTAAGCGAAACCTGACCAGATCCGTGGCTCACCCCACTACGTGGCCGGCAAAAGGGTGGCCCTTGGCACTAGAACCCGTCCTTCGTTCATGCAAAATGCAAGAGGCCAGTTTCGAAACGGCCGGCCATCAAATATCCACGCCGTTACTATTTCCGAATAAAAATTCTTTCGCGATGCGTCCGAACAATTTTTGCTTGTCACGTTAAATTTGATTTAACGCTTTTTCCGAGAAGTTTCCGTTCGAAGTGACGATACGCCAAAAATATTGATCGTGATCGATGTGATGGAATCACGAACGATGTTACAATGTTTGGATCGAAAAATCATAAAAACCGATTGAAATCGAAAGTGTCGTTCGAATCGAAAAGAGATGATAGTGTTGCCGAATTGATTTGTTTTCAAAAGCTCTTTCAAAGTGGCAATTGAAATACGATTGTGGAGTTGCATAGTTTTAGATTATTATACGTGTAGTATTTGTTTATACATTTTTGTGCCAGTATGGTGAAAGATGGATGAAAAAAAATGTTATAATGATATCTAACATCGAGTATAATATTACAATCGATAGAGCGAACGAATGTGTATAGGTTGAAATTCATTTCAAAGATTATAATTTCGGTAGATTTTAATCATTTTTTACCATTTTGATTTAATTCCATTAACGATAGATTTTTCTCAACGCACCGCCTTGAAAGATTGACCTTAATCTCAGGAGGATCAATTAGTCACTGATTAATCCTCGCGCAGCATTCTCTCGTCCGTTTCCTCTTCGATTGTCTGTGAAATTATCGCACGTAATTCAGTTCTCGTAATGGTCTGGACGGCTTTCCACTCCGTCAACTTTTATAAAGTTGCCGACTTCTCTCGTTTGTGCGTAATTACTATTAATTAAGTAAAGATACAATTAAAATCTTTTCAACTCAATTCGTAAGATGTATCGAACGATGTATTATTATAATCATTATTATTATTTCTTTTTTTTGGGTCAAATCGATTCAGCGTAAAGTTTTATCTCCTATTACATAATTAATAATTACATAATTATCAACATAAAAAGGTATCATTAGACGGATCGGTAATCAAATGCGAAGATTTCGAAAATTGTAATGAAAATGTGTAAAAGAGGAGGAGGGGGTGAACTTAGCGAAAGAGGGTGTGGTTGCTTAAAATGTCGGACTTAAAGTACGTGCGACCATATTCCGTTTGCCTGCTCCCTTCGTAAAGTTGATGGTGGAGGAGGTAAACCCCACCCACCCCTTTGTATGTAGAAGGTACGGAGCCATTGATTTTGAATATGTAATCCGAGGCATTTTATTATTCCATCGTACTTTGATCGGGGTAGGGGTTTGCTGTTTCTCCGCCGCATCGGACGGGGGGTGGTTCGATCACCATACTACCGCCATCGACCTTCGTTTCTCGTCCGTGAACGGAGGGTGGGGTGAGCAAGCGAGCGAGCAAGCGGGAAAGAGAAAGATAGATAGATAGATATAAAGAGAGAGAATGAGAGAGAGAGAGAGAGAGAGAGAGAGAGAGAGAGAGAGAGAGAGAAAGAGAGAAAGAGAAAGAAAGAGAAAAAGGGAGAGAAAGAGGGAGAGAGAGAGAGAGAGAGAGAGAGAGAGAGAGAGAGAGAGAGAGAGAGAACAGAGTTGATTCTCCTCGGCAACTACCACCGTCGGAACCGACGCCACCACTACCACCACCACTACCACCCTCCAGTTCTTGACGCGTGATTGAATATTTTTTCGCTGTGCGCGATTGGTTCGTCGTAGTCGTGGCAGGCAGAACGAACGAGTCTAGAGGGGTAGTACAGCATGACGGAGGAGAAGGAGGAGGAGGACGTGGAGGTGGAGGTGGGTGGGGTGGGGTTTGGAGCCACCTGTCAAGCAAAAGAATCGCCATGGTAACCAGGAAACCAGGCACCGTCGCCATCGGCTGAAGGGGCTGCTCGTTCGACGGGGGTTGTCGACCGGATCTTTCAGAGATACTCACGGAGCTTACATTGAATTTTAAGAAAGTTTCTACCATCGGAATAAGATCGGCATAATCGGGTGTCCAAGAGCGCGAGACCCCATTCGAAAAGAGGATTTGCTAAGATGTCGAACGAGACTTCTTTCTAAGACTCTATGTAAACTATTTCGTTAAATGAAGGACAAATTGGATTTTGAGTAATGTTTACGATACAGACATCGACTTTTAACAATGTTAATGGAGATTTATATACAAGTATGTTTTGGTTTCTCTACAACTACAGATAGTTTACGTTATTATTGATGCGACCTTGTTATTTAATCTATTATATTGATTTTACTAGGTCCTTTGTAACGCTGTATCAGTTGTTTTGGTTTTTCTTCAATGATAGTTTACGTTACCATTGATCCGACCTTGTTATTTAATTTGTTATATTGATTTTACTAGGTCTTTTGTAACATTGTATCAGTTGTTTTGGTTTTTCTTCAATGATAATTTACGTTATCATTGATCCGACCTTGTTACTTATTTTGTTATATGAATCTTACTAGGTCTTTTGTAACGTTGTATCAGTCTTTACTCATCCGTCGCCACTAGAAGATTGATTGAGTTAGTGCGGTCGATACTACTATATATTTGCAACATTTCGAAGAATCTGCATTATTTCTTTGTAATATTCCTTTTCTACAGAAACGTCGGATTCGCTTTGTCGCGAAAGTATCTTTCTTTATTTCGATATCATCGTTTCTTCTTCATAAAGGTTCTCACAAAGTTTCCGAGTCTCGTTTCACCGACGCTTTCCCAGAAGATACAAGAGGGTCAAATAAAGATTACGTACTACGTTCAATAATGTTGCTTCAACGAAAAGGGTTAAATATTCTTACGCTCCCAAAGGTAATGTATACTCACAAAGAACATCTTCGAAATTATTGCTTTTGATTTTGATGAAACTTTACAAGTTGATAGAACACATATATGAAAATAAGACATGTATTTTTTTTTCTTATTTGCGATAATTTGATAGAAAGAGACGAAAATCATTGTTTTTTCCACCTATAACTTAATACACATCGTTTATTATATACAATTATTATATTAATATACAACGTAGAGATATGAAATATAAAAATTTATTAGAAAATTGAACGTATAGAATCGATCGCTGTTACTCGACGTGTAACAATAATTTCAACGAAATTAACTGGCGGAAGATCTTGAAAAGCGACATGTCAAGTAACTCCTATGTCTAGAATTCGCAATTTTGCTTGTAAAAGTAGTGCGCGGAAAGAATCTGCACCCTCAAGGGGTTCTGAAAACGCAGGAAAGCGGAAAGGAAAGGAAAGGAAAGGAAAGGTAGGAAGGGTGGAAAGCCACGGGTGGGGGTGGGTGAATGGAGGTCCCTGTAATGATCTTACGGCCGTGGTAACTTTTTTAATCAGCGCCCGGTTTAATTATACGGTCGATGAGGAAGGTGCTCACTCCCTCCTTCCTCCTCTGGAACTCCTCCAGGCTCGTGCTCGAATCCCTCCCGGACGGCTGGTCGGTCTGCTAGCCAGCCAGCCGCCCTCTTCGTTCCACCACAGCCTCCATCTTCGAGCTTTCCTCATCAACCCCTCTCAGGGAAGACCCGGCCAGTCGTTCTTAACTAGGTACCGACTCGCAAACAAGATTTGACTTATTGCGCCCGAGCGATTTCTCCTTCGTTCTCTGCTTATTCCCGAGGAAATCCCAGGGAAGCTGCCTCGGGAAATTTTCAAATGTTTTTAATTGGACGGTGTGGTATCAACGCCGAGAAATCGCGATGATTGCGGCTCCCACGTGAGCTTTTACTATATTGTCGTAGCTAGCAATTGTTAATTTTTTTTTTAATTAAATTATTTTTGATTACTCTAGCGAATACTTTTATTCGTTAATCGTATCGTTCCGTATTTTTCCCCGACTATGTTTCAAAATTCTTTATATATTTCCATTTATATTTCTTGCAAATATTAATTTAACGAACATTTTGTATTTTATATTGGTAAGTTTTATTATTCAGGGATTTGCGGATTTATAATGAAGTGTACAAACGTATGTTTATATTTTTTTTATTGTTCACTATGCGTACTTTGTTCATACGATATGTAATATTCAGTGAATTATTGCGAATATAAAGCATCGTTCTTTGGTCGTCGAGCAATGGAGCTTACACCGTATAACTCGGCGCACATTGAGCAGGGGTGGTTAGAGTGGGGGATTAGAGGGTGGGCTCTCCTCTAGCGATACAATTCGAGCCTCCCTTTTGCGCAATGGCGTCTGCCATATTTCTTTACAAATTTTTTACTTTTTCTTAAAGATTTTTCTTATATTATTACAATTATCGAAGAAATGTAATTAATATACACATATGTTTTAGTTTACTTTTTTAATGAAATATGAATTAGGATAGAAATAGAATATAGGAAAAATCGAAGTGCTTTATTTTTTAAATTTAGTCTTCTATCCTAATAAATATAGATATCTCAATCAAAACTTGGCGACAACTTTGAAACGTTCCTTTGACTTTAATTTAAGTGGTTCGTGACTTGTAAGATTTTCTTAAAGGGTTGTATTCAATGCCGAATGGTAATCGATTCCTACCTGCTCGAATTTGACCTGAACGCGTGCTGGGTACCTGCTATGCGAGAAACAGAATCGAGATCGATTATATTAAGCATAAAATCGATGGTGTGAAAGTAATAGAGGGTATCGATACCTGTTGCGTGGAAGCACGATCTGTTACCTGGCACGATGCTCCCTTTTCCATAGTGACAGGTAATTTGATTCCCTGCATCGGACTATCGAATATATAAATCGTTGACACAAGCGATATTTTGATCGTTTATATAATAATTGATTACATCTGATATTCTATGTATTATATTTTTAAAGAATGCAAGGTCTATCAAGAAACGAAAGTTAAAAATTTTATAAAGGACTCCGTTTAATACCTCAATTTAATTTTGAATTACTCTCATGAAATATTCAGACGTATACTTAAATAATTTAAGTATACTTATATCTACTATAATTTAATAAATTTATTTGATCATATAAAACTACATTACGAATATATAGTATATATAGATATAGTTGTACTTTTAAAATATTAAGGAGTTCTAATGGTAAGTTTGAACCATTTGAAATTTGACGATCTTACATCATTAAAATCTTTTTTCGCACATTGTCAACTACATTATCGAGATGGCCGTTGCGAATGGCTTTAAAAGAAGTTTTAATGACGTCGAGTTCGTCTTTCTTTTACTATTTCTTTTTTACGTTTGTCGATAGGCGCCATTGTCAAGTTTTATTCTACGTCGATGGCGATAGGAAGTTACGAAGGATTTTCGTGGTAAACGGTACAAAATCGCTTCGTCGACTTTCTACAGCTTCCCTTCGCTCGGTGACAACGACGAGAGTTAATTACGGCATAATTAACGTGTAAGGTAATCCGCGGCTTACGTTTCGTCCGAACAAGAGAGGTGTAGAGAGAGAGAGAAAGAAAGAGAGAAAGAGAGAGAGAGAGAAAGAGAGAGAGAGAGAGAGAGAGAGAGAGAGAAAGAGAGTGAGGGAGCGATGGAGGGAGAGTTGAAGGGATCGCAATTAGTGCGCCGTCTTGGAAGATCGATCTTCTTTAGGGGAAGTTTGTTCGTTCGAACAGGACATTCTCGAAGAACTTTGAAAGGCTTGATGCACTTTATTACGAGCTATATTATTCCTGATTGAGTCTTTAGTAATTTACAAGATCGCCAGCGTATAAAAGATGCATAAATTTCTTTTTTCTAAAAATATTTTAGCGAGAATATTAAAATATTAAATGTCCCTAAGCGTCAAATGTCTTTATTAAAATATATTTATAATCGTTTTTTAATACAAAAAAAAATAATGTGTTCCATTAATGTTAATGATAAGCGAAAAATGTTGTTGACTCGATCTGCGAATGGACCGAGTCATTTTTTGATGATTATTCTTAAACTTCTTTATTAAGTGTCTTTTTTGAATTATATAATTTCATGGGATTTTTTTTTAAGAAACAAAAAAAGATTTAATTATTTATATAAATCGTATTACATTGATTCATAATTACGAGTAAACTTGAAGATATTTGTATGAATTTCACATTTATTTAACAAATGAATTGTTTATCTGATAAAAGTATAGATTATTTTTTATATATAATTATTTCATATTTTATAGAAAAAAAATAATAATATATTATTTTATTAAAATATATATAATAATTAGCCCCTCTAGGGAAAATTATCAACCGCATAGAAGAAAATGTTGCAGCCATTAGTGGTTAGATGGCTGTACATGCTTTCGACCGAACTGCGCTCTGTAATTCACTAGAGCATATTGTTAATGCAGCGCTCCATGTTATCGACGATTTAAGGGTGAAGTGGTAGATCCCTGTTCCACCCTTTTCAGTGGCTCTCAGTTAGTGCACTTTTAATTTTAACGTTTGGAAATAGCTCACGTATTTGGGAGGAAGCATTAACTCCCTTCGAAGCGATTTATGCGTGTGATAAAGCAGACCTTTTCGTACCAATAATCGTCAATAGTGATTAAATTGCTTCTATAAATTTAAATTAAGTATCTTGCGGGCCTAATTGCATTCTCTAATAGTATTTTAAGTAGATATTCCAAGAAATTACACTCTTAATTACACACCGTAACGATTTACGTTTAAAACGAATAATTTTGAGCATGATATAAGATGATAACGAGTTTGAGTTTTCATGTTTGAGATTTTATTTTACTATTTGTTTAACGTGTATAGAAGATATTGAGAAGGTCATAACAAGTATGATCAAACGTTACGTTTAATGGAATTTCATATTAAACTATGCATACAATTGTAATATTAAAGTGTCCTATACCGAGAGGATCATGTCTCGTCAATTTTAAATCTAAAGAGTCGCTTTTGCTACGGCTACATATTCTCTGGCTGTAAAAACAGTTATTATTTTTCCGACGATTGTTCGTCACAAGCAGATGTCTACCGAAAGACCTTTTTCTCTTTCTAGCTTATACTCTCTCTCTCTCTCTCTCTTTCTCTTTTTCTTTCTCTTTCTTTCTTTCTCGATCCTTCAAATTTGCATATACAGGAACGAATCGCAGCATCCGGACTGACGGCAGGTAGCGATGTTACGTACGACGGTGTGCGTACGGTGAAAATGAAGTGGCCCAAGGCATTAATAACTGTACAAAAGGGCCTTAAGACCGGGGTGGGAAACGTGGACCATGTTGCATAAATTAAATCAAAACGAGTTTCGCGAGGCAACGGCTTTAGAGGGTCGTTCGAATCACTGTTCTCGTTCTATGTAGTACTTTGAGAAGACTAAAATGACATGAGTGCTTTCGATGACCTTGAGATCTATTTAATATACATATTTTTTTTCCATAAATTTCATTTCATTTAAACGTTCCACGTATTCTTTTTTGTTATTTTTAAAGTCGTTAAAATAGAGACCAAGAAACTCATGGAAAAATTAACGAATGATTTTGTGGTTTCTTAATGTTCTTATCTTCGTTAAATAGATATCAGATAGAGATTAAAGCGAAGAACTTGCACCGACGGAGCGATAAAAGTGCGAAAAACGTATTTACCAATACCAAGAGATGTAAAGACGTTAGAATCTCTTCTCTCTTCTCCCTTCTCTCGGTCTTACGTCTGTCTTAAACGAGATAGAAATGTCCCATCCCCTTAGACCGATAATCCTTATAAATTGGCGCGATAAATCCTCATCAGGTTTATTAAATTAATGCGAGCTCTTATTGAGGACACAGCGATTTCTTAAACATCAAGGCTAACCCTGTATCATCGATTGGATTCCGTTATTTTCCAGAACGTTTGAGCATAAATTCTCTTTTACAACGAATTTTCTTGAAACTCTTCTTTCTAACGAGATTATGTATCACGATATTACGATAGTTTTCAAAAAGAATTATCTTTTTAATTTTTTATTTATAAAGAAAATATACAATTACTTTTGATTCGCAATCAATCGTTTAACGTTAAAATTTTAACGTTCAAGAAGTGAACAAATTCTTTGTCAAGTCGATGATATGATATTTTCTTAATTTGCTTGTTTCGCAACAGAGTTGGTAGGAAGTTTTAGCAGTGGTTGACATTATTGAATTAAGGAAAGCGAGGTCTCCTTAGAAAATAAATTCTGTATAGGGTAAAACAAATAAAGCAATTCTATCGGGATCCTCGAGCCGTTGCAGTAACTCATCTTGCAACTTTCACCCTACTTGCCTCGGCCAGAGCTGGCAGACAGTTTTGTTTCTTTTTCCTGGACGGAAAGCAATTGTTTCGACCTGGCAGTTTAAAGAGAGAAAGAATAAAGGATGGAGAGTCGTTGAGAGCGAAAGGATGGGGAGACAGAGAGAGAGAGAAAGAGAGAGAGAGAGAGAGAGAGAGAGAGAGAGAATGAAAGAAAGAATGAGAGAAAGAGAGAAAAAGAGAGTAGGGGGAAGGGGGAGAGAAATTATAAATGCGCGACTGGCAGCGACACCCCATTACTCGGTTGGGTCCTCTGCTTTTCGGCGCCATTGCATCGAAAATGCTCGCACGACCGAAAACAAAAGAAGAACGCGGCAGACTCCCTTTTACGAGCTTCTCTTTCTTTTCAGTTCGCATTAATGCACGAAGCAAATATAGGAAAGGTAGCATCATGAAATCTACTGGGACTTTTGTAACTCAGGTTTTGTTCTTCTTTCTATCTTTTTTTTTCTTTCTTTTTCTCTTTCTTTTATGTTATATGAGAGAAATTTTAGAAAACAAAAATAATCAATGTTATTAATAATTCATTTTTTGTTAATTTGTCATAGACAGATATACACTAAGTACGTACATTCTTTGTAAAAATTATTTTTATTTTTCTTTACAAAAGAAAGGAAGGATTATTTCTCTCTTTCTCTCTCTCTCTCTCTCTCTCTCTCTCTCTCTCTCTCTCTCTCTCTCTTTCATCTTCCATAGATTCTCTTTTTTCTCGTCCAGTTCTGCTTTATAAATTCGCGTCCATGTTGGTCCGGGGTTGAGCGCGCACTCCGACGCGCATCGATCCGAGGCCTTGCGATGCCTGCCGGTCTTTTTGGATTCTCGGCATATGTTTCCCTTCGAACCTGCCGACGAAAGTCATACTCAACCTCCTGTTACGTTCGTTCTCATCTCTGGGATGAGGAAACATCTTCGTGTCTGTATAAACCAGTCTATACGCTAACACTTTCTTATCACGTTATATATTTAGATTTAAATCTTAAGAAGTAACTTCGGATAGCTTTTCACTCTTCGCTAATTATCATTGTATAAGTTCTTTTTTTTTCATTTTGGTCATGACTTCAAAATTGGATATTTACCGAACAATATCTACCAGTTATAATATATACGAAAGTTCATCGTTTTATATTTATAACTTTTCCATTCGACTTTCAACGAATAATATTTCTTTTGATTTTATCGAAAGTGATAAAATTTCATTCGTAAAATATTTTGGTTCGTTTTCCTTTTCATATATATTTATATAATAATACATTTTATTAATAGCCAACAACGATCCCGTAGCTTTCGTTATTAATTTAACCGTTGAAGTTATCGACGATACGTGTCTTGATAAAACGTAGGTGGAGAAGAAATCCCCCATTCTATGGGACTGGTTTCTCGTATTTCCTGCCTCTTTCTTGCATCCACCCGCGATCAATAGCGTGTATTCTTGACGCGCACACATTGTATCCAGAGTGAGAGAGCGAGGGTGAGAGAGTGCGAGTGGGAGAGGGTGATACAGAGTGAGAGAGAGAGAGAGAGAGAGAGAGAGAGAGAGAGAGAGTGAGTGAGAAAGAGAGAGAAAGAGAGAGAGAGAGAGAGAAAGAGAGAGAAAGAGAAAGAGACAGAAACATAGAGAGGGAAAGAGCGAGAAGGAGAGATGCAAGTACGCGCGCGCACACGCACACGCGTACATACACTTAAACCTACACTTATACGAGTACGTTCAACGACGAAGCGAAGGAGTCGACGGAAGTACGGAATATGCGAACAGCGCGACGACTCGCATAAGCTTCAATCTTCGTCTTCCATCGCGAAATAGGAAAAAGGGAGGAAAGAGAGGGAAGGACAAAGAAAGGGATGGAACGTTGGAGTGGTTGAGAAAAAGAGAGATAGAGAGGTAGAGAGAGAAAGAAAGAGAGAGAGAGAGAGAGAAAAGATCGCTGGGGTGGATCCATAGAACAACTTTTATCCGACTGGCACGGAACCGAAAAGCTTTTTCCAGCTTTCGAACTTTTACACACTCGTGCTTTCTACCTAGGGAGAAAAAAAATTCGTATAGCTATTGCTTGAAGACGAATACATTAGTTTTTCCATCAACGAATATGTAAGATTAAGATTGAATTTGTATTATCTCTACCGTGCGTAGTAAAAGTTCGTTTAGGCGAACGAATTAGTGTTTAATCGTTCGAGAATTTAAAGAAATTTTAACGTTGCCCGTGACGAGGTAACCTTCCCTCGGTAGATTTCCACGAGTTCATTATTTCGTCAGGAAAAGTAATTCGTTCGCCAATCAGACTGTCTTTTACATTATCCACTGGCATAACGATCTCGAAGCTTTCTCGATTCGCCCATATTCTTATCTCTCTTTCTCTTTTCTCTCTCTCTCTCCTTCTATCTCTTTCTCTCTCTTTCTTTGCTACTTCTTCATCTTCTTCTCCTTTCTCCTCCTCTACAAGCAACTTTTTGCGTTCTCCTTTCCCGTCCTCGGATGTCAGTGATGAATGGGTCCTGGCGAACCTCCAGGAGCTGAGGAGGGAAAAAAGATAGGTATCCCGGTCCGTGCAAGAATTACTCGAAGACGAAGACGTCGCGAACTATACGAGGGTGTGAAAGAAGAAACGACAACACGAACGCCGCGAAGTCTGAGATAGACGCCGAGCGATAAGACTGGGAAGCCTGTCCTTGACGTTGTCTTTTTCATGATTGATCGAACCTAACGTAGTTCGAGCAAATGATCGTTAATGATATCCATCGAGCGAGAAACCGATCTATTATTAACAACATCGTACTTTTTTCGAAGCTTTCATTAAGCTGAAATTTATATATATATATACACACACACACACACATAATCAAAAAAGCGATGTGTGTGTGTGTGTGTGTGCGCGCGCGTAAGAGCAAATGCAACGTAGAATACAATCATTTTAAATATTACATTTCAGATTTAAAACGTCGAATTCGACACGCGTAGATTCGTTTCTGATTTTATATCCGAGACATCCATCGAAGACCAGGTAATCGAGTGAATGTTCTATCCTGTGTTTGCTCTAAACGTGGGAAAAAGTCAGCCCTTTTTCTCCTTTCTCCCTTTTCTCTTCCTTTCGCACCTTTCATTCTAGCCGAAGATCCCATAAATCTGCATATGCATGCGTGCATTCATCGTCGGGAGAAAAAGATTTCGACGCTACTACCATCAAAAGATGAAGGGTTGTTTTTCTTCCGGTGAAAAAGTTTCGAGGATTTACCGAAAAGACAAAGGGAAGGATGAGACAAGGAACGATAGGTAGGCGAAGACTGGAAAGGAGCAAGGGAAACTCACTACTTAGATTTTCCATTTCCAAGAGTACGAATCTTTTAAAAATACGGTAGCATTTGCAGATGAAAATAATTCACAAGGATTATACCCTAGGAATAATTTATTTATTAAAAATTCATAAAAATTTTTTTTATATACGATATTAACTATCATCGACATTCTCGAAGTTTATCACTTTTAGCTATTCACAGATCGTAGATGTTACTTTTCGAAGATGTTAGCTATTTCATAGCACGTGTCATTCATAAGCTATAAATCAAAATCGAGTGAATCTTTGTACAACAAAAGATCCTAGAGAATTTTACCCTCGTCCTTGGGAGACTCGTGGTTTTCAATGGCGGTACGGTACAATGGCTTCATGGTACAAATATACCTTAAAAGGCAATTAATCAAAACCAGAGGTAAAGGTTGGAGGTCGAGAGTCGTTTGACAGTTCGATATATGATTGGGAATTATTATGGTATATCTTTCAAAAGAAAGTCCTTACGGTTTGTCAAAACGTAGCGTTTATTTATGCATCGACATCCATAGAACCCATATATTTATAATAGCATTTTGGCAGATAATACAAATGGATCA